>NW_009628817.1:30319-71295 GCF_000690535.1 Cariama cristata
GATCTTTCCAGGATGCCCCTTTGCTCATCAGCTCCCAGACACATGCTGGGATTTAGTTTCAAGACAACACAGCCTCACAATGCCAGCATTGCCTCCGGATCTGCTGAGCCGCAGCTTGTGCGGGACAGGAGTGTCTCGGCAACCCTCACACAACTGGGTCCCTGCAAGGATGCACCATCACAACCTGTGGCATGGGCTGCTGGATGCACCGTGCCCAGGTGGTGTCTCTTGCCAGGATGTCCCAGGGAGGCTGAGAACCAGCATGGGGTGGTGGGGTGGCAAGCAGAGGGGTATGGCTAAAGGGAGGAGGAAAGAGTTCATTGCTGGCTGTGCTCTGGTAAAGATGCAGGAGAAAAGTCTTCCCACAGCTTCCAGATGTCAGAGTCACCTTGGGCAGAAATGCAGCCTCCATGACCTGTGCCTCTGCAGGGCATGGGGCTGTGGTTGTTGTCACTGTATCCCATTCCTTACTCGTTTGCAGGTGCCAGGAAATGTTTCAGTGCATACCTGGTCCTCTAGACTCATGTATGATGCTGGGCTGAGCTCATATCTGCCCTGTACAGGCAGGACCTGGGTATGGAGGAGAGCCTCAGGCCTCTGGTGGGAGTGGCAGCAGACAAGGGGCCAGCGCCCCAGGCAGAGGTGGACAGAGATTTCAAAGTGGGGCCTTAAGGAGGCAATTGCAGCACAAAGTAACACTGTGGGACTGGGAGCAGGTCCCTGAACCATTCCCATCAAGGTTATAAGCTCAGATCCAGACCTTGCTGGTATTAAATGAAAGCCAAAGACTCAGTGAAGTCAGCTGATTATCACCACGCCAATCCAGCTAGTAGGTATGGTCACTGCTCTGAGCCCTGGACAGTGTCCAGCAGAAGGTAAGGCGCAAGGGAGCCATGGGGAAGGAGCTCTTTGATCCTTGGAGAGGGCCCCTTCCCTTCTGGGGTGTATTAGTGAGACATGGGGGACATTTGGCTGTCTGTGCTGTATCCCCACTGCTGAGCTTGCATAATGACAGCCTAGTGCTAAACTCGTCCACACCCTTGGAAATGACATGAGTCAGTCTGGATCAAATTTGGGAGCTTCTGTCTTCATGCAGTTCAAGCCAAAACTAAGCTAATCTGACACGTAGGGCCTCCTCTGCACCCCACAAAGCCCTGCCCATTGCAAATCTCTTCCTACACCATCTCCTGCATGGCAGGAGTAATTTCTAACACTGGTCTCACCATGAAATCTTTAGCACATCTGCTCTCCTTGTATTCCCACTCGACAGCAAACCGAGAAACCGCTTTTGTCCATGCCATCAGCTCTGCAGGCGTCATGTACACACTGACCCGGAACTGCAGCCTGGGGGATTTTGACAACTGTGGCTGTGATGACTCCCGCAACGGACAGCTGGGTAAGGAGAGACGAGCTGCCATCCTGCTTTCACATCCCAGGCAGCAGGAGACAGCTCTTCTCCTCCCCTCCACTGAGGCCTGCAGAAACAACTCCTCCTCCTGGTCCTGGCACCTGGAAATAATGCCCACAGCACAGCTTTGCCTGGCTCAAACCACGTAGCTCTGTGCAAGCTAATAAGGCCACCTTCAATTTACACCAGCTGAGGCCAAGCCATTGATGTTTTCCATTACTTTCTAAATGAGCAGGAAAATAGAAGGGGGTTGCAGTTTCCCCAGTTCACATTAAGAACAACTCTGTTTAAGCGGCTGGAGGGAATAACTGTATCATATGGGCAGAGGAGAGTGATGCCGTGCATCTAAATGGCAGGTCTGGTTAGAGCTGCACTGATCAGGGACCTTGGGGTCCACAGGA
This sequence comes from Cariama cristata, assembly GCF_000690535.1. NCBI lineage: Eukaryota > Metazoa > Chordata > Aves > Cariamiformes > Cariamidae > Cariama > Cariama cristata. Next base: position 32,129 of record NW_009628817.1, read on the forward strand.
TCTGTAGGACCAGGGTGGCCCCAGAGCAGAATCACCAGGAGGGAAAGCAGGGTGGCATTCATAAACTTCTCCAGCATTTGTCAGCATGGCAGGCACACGAAAGCACAACCAGGGGAACCACTGTGGCAGCAGACAGCCTTCACCTCGTTCCTGTCACAGCAGTACCCAGGCCTGCAGCTGCTAAGCACCCCTGGGTGGGGAACCCTGCGCTGCACCACTCCAGCTCTCCACTCAGCTTTCAGAAAACACTGACATTTCGGTCTTTTAAATAGAAAGAGGTCAAATTTCAAATTATCAAAATCTTTTAAAAGCCATTGCCTGCCCAGCCACACTGGGCAGTCGGTACATGTCAGTTTATGATAGACTCCTCTGGAGTGTCCAGTATTTAGTAATTTGCTTTATTGGCCAATAGTTTTTAAAACAGCCACTGCTGCTTAGGTGTCTGAGGCATGGGATAGCCCATCTCTAGCAGAGCAAGGTTTTTGGGCAATGACACACCAAATTTTATCTTCTCTGGAAAACTGAGTTAGTCTTGCCACACTTCTTTTCCCCAAAACATATCTGTTTTTCATGAAAATTTTCCATTGTGAACTTAAAAGTTTGGAAGGCAAAGGAAACTTTGGGCTTTTCCTAAACAGTGTGATTCAATTCTAAATGCCATTGTGCTGAATCCAAGTTGGTGAAAGTTTTCCATTTTCCCTTCAGTCCCAGCTCTTGATTTGGACTTCATCACCCACTGCAATTACCCACCTCCCGTGAAACACTCCTGCCTTTCCCTGGGAGAGGGGACCATGATGCTCTGAGGAAGCCTGGGCAGGGGCCGGGCCTTTCGAGAGAGGCACAAAGCCATTAAACCACAACTCCCAAGATGTACTGCCAAGGCACATTAGGGTCAGAATATTCCAGATTTCAAATCTTCGTAAGAATTTGGCATTTTTTTCTAGGAGGAAAAGAAGCAAACTGCATGATGTGTTTCCAATCAGCGGAGCTAAGTTATCAAGCTCCCACGCAGTTAGGAAGAGTACCCTCCGCACCTTGCTGTGCAGTTTCCCAGTTCTGTGCTGACTCCTTTGTTTCCTTATGACAATTGGAAAATCAGACCCTTCTGAGATGCCAGATATCATCCCAGGATTCTGGCTGTACCAAAAAGAGGGCCCCCTGGATACATGTGTGCCAGGCTTGGTTTGTTTCCCAGCGGAGGGGAATCTGTTCCCTCTAACCAGGATGCCTCCACCAGTTCGCTAATCCACATTAAGAAGATGCTGTCCCTGCCAGTCAGACTGAAGAGCTCAAGTCAGGGTTTGAGGGAAGGTGATTAAAGATCCAAAGCCTTATCTATATGGCTGCTAATACATGATAATTAACAGCCTCTGAATCCTGCTCTATAGAAAGCCTGGAAATTCCTGGGTTTGTCACACAGGACATCCCCCTTCGCTGCCTGCATGAGCCACTTACTAACCAGGGCTCAGTAGAAATGGCGTGAGCCCAAGGTGAGGGTATTGGGGAATACCGTGAGGCAAAAGGCTGAATTTGCCCCACAGCCTCCGTTCCCTCACATTACTTCTGAGACCCTTTCTTGTCCCCAGAGCCACAAGCCAGGCAGGCGAGGGGCTGGTTCCCTGACAGCACACATCTCATCTCCTTTCCTAGGGGGGCAAGGCTGGCTGTGGGGAGGCTGCAGCGATAACGTGGGCTTTGGGGAAGCCATTTCCAAGCAGTTTGTGGATGCCCTGGAGACTGGACAAGATGCCAGAGCTGCTATGAACCTGCATAACAACGAGGCGGGTAGAAAGGTGAGCCCCTCTCTCCCTCCAGACCTGACAGCACATACCGGATTGGCTCTGGCCATTCACTGTGAGAGTCACAACTTGCTAAAAGTCACAACATGTGGCTAAAAGCACATGTCCAGAAGAAAGGATGACCTTGCTGAGGAGAAGGGGAGGGCAGCAGTACTGACGTGATAGGTAGTGTTTGTTCTAAGGTAGCAAACCTTCTGTGATTACACTGTTAATGGCTTCCTGCTGTCCTCTTTCTTCCAGTTCAAGTAGGGGAGTACCGAGGAGAAGCTAATCTGTGAGCTCTAAGCCAACAATCCCTGGGCAGGACTACTGCACAGGGAGAGTCAATGGCAAACCCCTCCACAGGCCTGGAGCCATGTTTCCCCATGCATTGCAGCACAGAAGTGACCCCTCTGGGCTTTTTCCTGAATCTCCTCTCTCTCTCCTCACCCTGTAGGCTGTGAAAGGGACCATGAAGCGGACTTGCAAATGTCATGGCGTGTCAGGGAGCTGCACCACTCAGACCTGCTGGCTGCAGCTGCCTGAGTTTCGGGAGGTGGGCACTTACCTCAAGGAGAGGTACCACAAAGCCTTGAAGGTGGACTTGCTGCAGGGGTCAGGGAACAGTGCTGCCAGCCGGGGTGCCATCGCCGAGACCTTCAGCTCCATCTCCAAGAAGGAGCTCGTCCATTTAGAAGACTCTCCTGACTACTGCCTGGAGAACAAGACACTGGGGCTGCTGGGCACTGAGGGCAGGGAATGCCTGAAGAGGGGCAAGGCGCTCAGCAAGTGGGAGAAGCGGAGCTGCCGGCGGCTGTGTGGGGACTGTGGACTGGCTGTGGAGGAGAGGCGAGCCGAGATGGTGTCCAGCTGCAACTGCAAGTTCCACTGGTGCTGCGCCGTGCGGTGCGAGCAGTGCCGCAAAAGGGTCACCAAGTACTTCTGCGTCCGCAAGGAGAAGCGGGAGCGGAGCGGGGGTGGCGGGGCCAGCCGCAAGCTCAAGAGAAAGCTCTAATTTGCTTCTGCTCCTCTGTGGTCCTGTCTACCCCTCTCCTCTCCTGCCCTCTCCATCAGCTCCCAGCACCATTTCCCTTTGGCTTAGTTTTGTCTCCTTCCCAATACCACCTCACTGGGGCTTGGGCAAGGCTAAAGAGCTTGCATGAGCCCCAAGGCCTTGGCCATACAGGGCATTTCCCATTAGTGCAGTAGGTGATGACTTCTGGGAAGACCCTCAAGTGTTGACAAAACAAGGTGATATTTGGTCCCTTCAACTCAAGAATCACTCTATTCAGTGACTATGGTTTTATCACTGAAAACGCAGGTGGTCTTGGTGGCTCCTGCTGTTTTGACTTGTCTGTTCCTTAAACAAGCACCTGCTCTGGGCTTTTGAATAAGTGAGATCAACGCTTAGGAAAACACAAGGAAGCTGAGATGGTACCACCAGAGTTGGGCAACTCACGAGTTGTAATCCCTAACACAGAAGAGGCTTCTAGTACCCTAAAAAAATAGAGGCACTAAAATAAAGTTGTTATTGCCTTTTATTAAGCCCTACACTATGAAGGAACAGAAAAGGCATGCAACTCCTTCCTGCAGCAAGCCAGCCTCCAGGAGGCCCACAATGTCAATTCCCATCCCTTGACAGCTTTGCTAAACTCTCCAGTGCTTTACTTTGCCTTTGAGATGGCAGCAGCAAGATTGAAGCTACTGCTTGACCTGCCCATTAAACAGCTGTCCAAAGAGGAGTCCCATCACTTGCCTTTTACACACTTTCTCTGTATCTTCTAAGCCTCCAGGTCTAGTCTCCCTTTTCACCTTAGCGTCCCTGCCAAAGCCCTTGACTGATTCCATTAAGATGTCTTCACACTTCTCCAGTCCCTCTTTCCTCACAAATCTCTCCCAGAGAGGAGCTGCCAGCTGAACGCATTCCCCACCTCCTGGTGTACTTGCTAAGCACTCTTACCCTGTCAGCTAACTAACTAAATACTTCCTCCTAGTTTGAGAAAATGTCAGTTACTATTTAATGGTGTTGTAAATAGGAAAGTGAAGCACTTTGAAGTTTAATTTATTGCACAGTTACTGTGATGTATACATAACAGTTTTTCTTCTACCGCTTATTGTATATATTCTATAGGCTAAGCAAGTAGCAGGAAGATTTGGTTGATGCATCTCTGTTCCCTTGCCATGACTGGGGTAGGGAGGGAAGAAGCTGTCAGCTGCAGGACCTGCAGAGGCTCACTGCACCATCACAGCGATCTCCCCTGGGCTGTGAGGTTATCATCTACTTTGCTGTTTGAAGTGTCCTTTAGTCAGATGAGAAGCCAGCAGAGCTAAGTTACTGGCCACTAGACCTGTCTTGTAGCCAATATTTGTAAAACAATAGCCAATGCAATAAATCGTTAGCCAAGTGCTTGCAAAGTGCTGTTGTGTCTAAGTAGTTGGGTGGATTTTTTCATCCAATTGCATGCGTGGATGTCTGGAGGCTAAAACCCAGCCACTTACCCATCTGTTGAGCATAAGAAGAGCTGACCAGTTCCCTCCACGCAGCACAACCTTGGCCCCTACCAGGAGAGGAAAGGCCCTGCTCTCTCCTTCAGCTTCCTTGAGGTTGTGTCCAACTGCGATGCCAGGAAGAAAAGGGGTGGGAGGGGGGCAGACCCAGTTGCCCACTTCAGAGATTATACATTAAAGACGCTCAGCAGTCTGTATGTGTGTCTTAGTTATCAAATACCTCCTTAGTCCTAGGACTACTTTGTTGGGGGTGGGAATTTGGACCTAGGTCTCACCAGAGCAAGAGCATCCATGTCAAGCAAGAATCTGGCCCTTAAAAAATTGCAAGAAACAATCTTGTCCCCTTCTCAGGGAAACCTGAAACTCTTCCACTCGCACACAAACCACCAGCTGCTTGTGCAAAGGTTCTTATTAATACAGTGACCCTGCCCTTGGTCTCCCTTGCATCTGTCAGCAGTTCCTCCATCTCCCTGTGGGTGGGAATGCATCCTTGGGCAGGAAAGCAAAGAGGTGGTGAGAGTGATCTCCTCCGGGCTCTGAGGTCTGCTTTGCTGCTTGAAGCGTCCTTTAGCACAGGCTGGCCTGAGGACGACTGCAAGGCAGAGAGGACAGCCTCTACCCCCTTGTCCCTTTGTGCCCCCCATTCCACAGCCAGCTGGAAACATAAGAAAAGGAGGAGATGTAGAAGCTGTTTCCCATTTCCTCCCGCTCCTCAGTGTATGGCAGGCTGTGCTACCTGGTCCCTCTCCTGCTGACATTATTGCCCCACACGGTTGCCCTGTGGAGGCCGTAGCACGGCCCAGGATGTGCCCGCTGGGCACAGTGACACCTGTTGGTGAAGGGGACATGCAGGGAGCATGATAAACGTGAGCTCCACCACTGCATGCTTCTTTCTCTGGGAGAAAATGGCGACACCGCAGCTGCAAAATGTGCTGACCTCAGCAGCGGGTCGGGGCCGGAGGGGTCCCCCCTCCCCGGCACATGGAGCCCTTAGCAGTAAAGGCCCTGCTGCCATTGTGTGGCAGGATTGGATGCTTCCATGTATTCATTTCGGTTTAATGAAGGCACATTCCTCAGAGGAGAAATATTTACATTCAGCTTCCCAGGTGGTCACCTTCGCCCAGATGACACACAAACAGGCAGCCCCCCGCTCCCTTTTCCAATCCAAACCTCTTTAGAGGGCTCAGGGAGGAGGGGAGCAAGGGGAGGGAGGCTGCTGGGGGAGCAGAATAGAGAAGGGAACAAAATGCTAATAAATCAGCTAGCCAGCCCTTTTCCCCTCCCCTCTGTGGAGTCAATGGAAAGTGTCATTTCACATGCTAATCCCCCTCCGCTCTCTTCACAACACCTTTTCCGAAAAGTGTTTGGGAAAAGTCCTTGTGGCCCGTTTACAGCTCCCTGCCGCTTCGGATTCCTTCTTGTCTAAGGCCGCGGCCCCCGTGTGGGTCTCTCCCTCCAGCAGGGCTCCTTACAAAAAAAATCTCAACAAAGACTTTGGAGTTCATCAGCCTCCCACTGAAATTCACAGCTGCTGAACAAACTAATCCCCTCTCTTGGCCTTTCTTCCTTTCAATGGGTTCTTGGCTTCAAAGACACTTTGGGAAAGGACTTTGTGGGGACTCACACTGCTCCCTCAATAGAAGTTAGTGCAAGCATTATCTTCAGAGCAAGTGGCTTTACAAACAAATACTGCCTAACAATCTCTGCCCCTCCAACTCCCCCAAACACACACAAGCCTAGCCTGCAGACATGATGTTATCTGCAACAGGATTAGAGCTCTGTTCTCTGTGCCCATGGATCCTTTCCTACCACCCCCCCCAATTCTTTGTCAACCCAAAGGCCTTCTCACCCAACACAAAATGCTTTCTGTGTCCAGCGGCACAGGGATGCTGTGGCAGCGTGTGCCCACATGGGAGGTGGCAACACTGAGGAGCCGCTGTCTTTAGACCAGAAGCTGTTACCAGCCAGCAGAGATAGTGCTATAAATGAAGGAGCACTTTCCAGTGGGGCTTGTGAGGACATATACTGCACCAGGGCCACAGAGATGGGGCTTCCACCACAAGCCTCTCAAAGACCCTGAGCGGGTCACCTCACTTCCCCCTGCCTGGTTTCCCTACCAAGAGTTTTACAGACAGTGCTCGCTGGGGTAAACCTGAAGCAAAACTGAGCAGAAGTGAGACAAAGGGGCAAGCAGGAAGGACTTGCAGTGAAGGCAGAATAGCCAGTCTCTGCATGAGTCCATGGGTAGCAGGAACTGTGCGTGCTGGAGGGAACTAAAGTCAAATGCATGTGAGAAATACATCTAAAATCCGTGCTTATTTCTCAGTGGTACAAGTGGCCCGAGTTAAAGAAGAAGAGGGGCTGGACTGCACAGGGTACTATAACTGGATCCAGCATCGCAGAATCTAAGAAATACCAGGCTTGGTAAAAGATCTCAGAAAGCAAGGACTTTCTTTATATACTCATTAGGCAAATGTACACCTCCGGGGCTACCTGCTCACTTATACAGCATCAGAAGGGGTCATAACACAAGTACTGCCTTTGAAAATCAGCTTGCATCTCCCTGATGGGGGACAGCTGGGAAGCCAGACCAGTTGCTAACTGCTCCCAGATCAGGCTGCAAAAGCTCTACAAGACTCCCTTATGCTTGGTGTTTGCCTCTGCCAGCAGCAGAACAAAGGCTGGTTTTCCCTGAATGCGTGTGCTGTGTCCATAACACCCCACAACTCTCACAAACCCTGGTCGCTTCCCAGCAATGGCCCTTCAAATCTTCCCCATCCAAACAATCTTTCTCAACCTTTACTTCCTCCCAAGTCCTCCAACCACAAGCCAGGTAATACAGTCCTCCATATTTCAGAGTTTCAGGCATCCTGCCTGGCTGGCCTGTATGTATATCCTAGTTTAAGTGGCATGGCTTCAGTGGTATAACACTGACTTTCAACAGGAGAGGATCTCATCAAGGGCTCTCTGTTTACTTACTGACCTACTTCCAAATCCCGATGTAAAGTGTAAAATCCTCAACACTGCTGATTCCCCAAGAGAACCACAGCCATCCCGGGAACCTTCTTGTGTCTGATGCAGATTAACAGTCACAACTGAGGCAGATGATCTGGAGATCAGTTCTCTGACCCTGCAGCCTTAGGGAGTAAGGCCTGAGGTCTCACCACACCAGGATGGCTGCTGCCCACACCAGCAGAGCTCAGAATCTGTTTTGCCCCACACCATTCTCAATTGCCTCCCTCACCAAAGCTGAGAACTCAGCTCTCAGTGGGTGGCCCTGCAGACTGAGGGAAGTCTGCTGTAGCCAGAGGTGACAAGCCTATGAAAAAAAAAAAGCTAGCAGCATCACAAAACACAGCTTTTATTTCACTGTTATGTAATCTCTCAGTGCATCAAACCGCAGCAATAGAAACAACACAGCAGCAATAAGGAGGCACTTTGACCTGGAAAGCAGAGAATGAGACATGTCCTCTCCCTCCCTTCTCTGATTCTCCTCCCTCCTAAGTCTCATGGTAGAGCAGGCTGATTAATGTAAGTCACTGAACCACAGGCCCACAATTGCATTACCACTCAAGCGGCAAGCAGAGGAAGCAGGGGCTCGCTGCAGCCAAATGTTGGGAAGAAGCCTTGATCCCAGCTAGAGCCCAACGATTACGCTGCCTGGTTAGCATGAAAGAGGGCAAGAGAGAGGAAGGCAAGGAGGAAAGAAGAGAGGGAAAGATACACACACACAGATGTGCCCTAAAATCCCATCTGCCTTCCCAGACTTCTTCCCCAGGACAGATACACTTCATTCATCTATTTTACCCCAGAGGAAATGCCACAGTGATGAAAAGCCTCAAGTACAGCCATACTCTCGAGACCTGACAGCATCACCTCCTGCAGCATATTCCTACCACCATAGTGCCAAGGTGCCTTTCAGAACCACATTTGCATGTATCTGTTACTGTGGGCAAAATGAATGCACCACACTTGGAGCAATGAGCTGTCTCCCCCTGCTCACATCTTGGCTGGTCAGAGTAGCTCGAGGGGATTCTTTATGGGACCTGAACAATCCCTGCTGCTCTTAAAGCTCCTAGACTGTCTGAAAAGCCCAATGTAAGAAGCCTTTAGATAACACCAGTAGGCAAAAGGCCAACTGTGCTAACATAAAGGAAGTAAAAAAGGCCAGGAGCCAGAGAGGGCAGCTTTTAGACCCAAAACAGGATGCAATCAGCTCTAGAGAGGAGTGCACAGAGCAGTCCAACCTGCTAGTATTCCTGAATGGGAGAGTCCCAGGAGTTGGAGAGGGGAATCAGCCCGGGTCCTGAAACATAAAGGGCTCAAGCCTGCAGCTTATGGGGGAAAAGATATAAAGGAGGGGGGATAGAAGGTAAACAGGAGACTCGACTATGAAAAGAGAGGGTTGGCTGAAGAAAGGAGAGAGAACCAAAGCTAGCCCAGAGCAGGCTGGTAGTTAGCCCTAGTTGTAGCAGGACATGGGTGCAGAGGGGTGACAGGGTGAGTCAAGGATGAGAATGAAGAGAAAGGAGGAACCAGAGGAGAGATCCTCACTGCAGCCCAACAGAGCAGGGACACCACAGCTTAGATCCCAAGGGAGCCCAGCTATCACTCAGGCAGTTACACTGCAGCAGGGAATAGAGCCCGAGGCTCTTCTGTCTGGGGGTGCTGCAGGTGCCAGCCCTGTTTGTCTCCTAAAAAAAAAAAAAGCAATGTCAGCCTGGGAAGGAAGGAATTTCCCCTTTGTGCCAGGGATACAGGGAAGAGGGAGGATCTCTGTGCAACATGGACAGCCTGAAATTGAGATCCCTGGGCTGGGAAGCGGCCTCAGACTAGTAAGAAAGGAGAGAGAAAAAGAACAGTCTCCAGGAGTCCCAGGCACCAGTGGGCTGTCTGGAGAGTCGATGGGGCCAGGCGTGCTGGCCCAGCACAGTTCCAGGCACTGACACAGAATTATTTCTCCAGTCAGAAGGAGAGTCCACAACCTGCAGCACATCAACAGGTGAGAGAGTCCATCAGCTCACAGTGTGCACTGTTCCAGCTGCTCCACACTTCACACATTCAGCTTGCCAGCAATGGTCATAAGGACTTTCAGGATGGGCATGAAACCAGACACCTCACTGAAACTGCTGCTGCTCACCACTTGGGTGTGAACCAGGAGACCCTGTTGGTAGTTCCTAGCCTCAATGCAGCAGGCAATTTCATGGAGACCCATGAGGATGGTTGGAGAGAGCTGTGGGGAGGGAGCAGAAATAAGTCAGCATGCTCAGTACTGTAATACAGGCCACCCTCCCTCCACACCATTCCCTCCTGTTCTCTACCTCATCCTTACCAAACAGCATCTACACAGTCAAGCACTGGCAGGAAGGATAGCCTGCTTCCTCCCTCGGTTTCCCAGCCTACAACAAACATTAATCTAATACCCAGGCTGGGTTACAAGTGAATGCAGGTCCTAAGTAATGACATTTCAACATTAATTGAATATCTGACATATCTGAGGAGGTCAAAAGTCCATCTAGCACATAATCCTATCTCTGTAAGGGCTCGTATGGACACTCAAAGGGTGTATGTTAAAAGGATTCTTCCCTTGATAGCTGTCCCTCCAGGAATTAGCATCAGCAGTTTCAGAGTTTTCTAAGCCAGAGGTTACACGAGGTTCACACTTGGCAACTACCCCAATTGCCCCTTCTCATCTGGAACTCATCTGTATGCCAGTGTACTTCCTGGGAGTAAAAGCCCCCTGCAAATACCTCCCAAGCTTTTCCTTACACTGTGTCTGGGCCAAAGTTAAGGAATAAGAGATAAGACTGGCTGCATTAAAGGTGTGTCATAAGGTTTGGTGCTCCCCTAGCTTTCTCAAGAGGATATGTGCTGGTAACACTGGGACAGACACCAAAGACCACAACCCAGTGCAAAGGTGGGATAAGGAACCCGGCTGGATCACAGGGAATGGTCGCATCTACTTACCACCTGCTCTCGGAGCTTGTCATACAAACACTCCAGCCGTTGCAATGCATCCTCCAGCTTCCTTCGGGTTTTCTGAAGGTAAACAGGTATTGCTAGCTCTGCCAGAGCTTCAAAGCCACCTCTCCCAGAACCAAGTTGTTCTCACTTAGTCCCTCCCCATATCTATTCTTCCCAGAACACCTTACAATTCAGTTGCATCTCAGCCTCTGCCAGCCAGGGACTGTGATACAAGCTAGCCATGCCCTCACTGTGCATATATACATCCAAGTGTTCTCCCCCCAACACAGGAAGTTGGATTTGCCCCTTTTCCCATCTCCTGGCCTAGGCGTTCCTCCCTTCTGCCAGTGCTTGCAGACCACAGGACAGAGTGACTACTTCCAAAACTTAAGAAACATCCACTAGTTGACCCACGGGGCATTCAGCCAGCCTCACCCTGGCTGACCTAAGTAACAGCTTCTTCCCGGTCTCCTTGAGGAAAAGAGGGAATATCCTTTCCTCTGTAGGTAACCACCAAAGAAAAGGCCTGAGTACTGAAGCTCTGGTGGGACTGACCCCATTAACCCCACCTTGGATAATCCACTCTCAGGTAAATTATACCACGGATAGAAACACCTGGGTTTGGGCAATGCTGCGACAGGCCTGGGAGCCTTAGGAGCTCAGGTGCATTGCACTGCTGTACCAACCCAGCTGTTCAACCTCCATGTAAGCCGAGTGCTTAAGCCCAAACCAATGGGCCTTTCTGTTCATAAAGGGAACCTTTAGGTGATCTCCCAGAAATTGCTGCACTTCACTCTCAGAAAGCACAGAGCAAATATGCTGAAGCTGCTGCTACACACAAATTGTCTGACTCTGGTATAGCAGTTTGGGCCCAGTGCTCATCCCAGCAGTCACTAAGCAGAGGTATTCTGGAAGGCTTCATGGTGTCCCCAAGTTCTGGGAAGACTTAGCAACCTAACACAATGCCGCAAACACTGCTTTTCTGCTTCCAGACAGTCTGGCCTGATACATTCATGCAATGTGACATGTATGCCAACAGTCTTCCAGGAACCAGGGTGGAGAAATTACAGTGACTCGGACACAAAGATTGTCTTGGCTTTCTCTTCCAGCCAGGATATCTCAGCCTTTCCCTCTAAGCTCTGAGGATAGCTGGTAACACCAGTTCTGCAGGAATTATCTACAGATCAAGCCAGTGAAAAAGGAAGCTGAATTAGCTGGGTCACTTCTTCTACTTTCCTCCTAAGAGCAGCCAGGAGGACAGAACCATTGCTCCAGAGAGGCAATGAGAAGCAGTGGATAAATGCTAGAGAATGCATCTCAGTTCCCAAGAGATGGACAAGCCTATGACCTAAAGGAAGGAGGCAGATGGAGATTAACTTGGTTATAGGGAAAAGATTGTTTCTCTCTTTTACCAACCAAAAGAAGGAAGCATGAGTCAAACATGTATGAGGGCAAAAAAGCCAAAGATCAGAGAAAGGAAGACTTACTGGATCAGTGGCAACAGCAGAGCAGCGTTGTACCAAGCCTTCAAATGTGGTCTTCAGAGCCTGGTGCTCAGGGGGAACCTCCTTCCTCTCAACCCTCTCCACGGGTAGCTGGTGATACTGACAGAGAGAGAGGCAGCTGAATGAATGCAACAGGAGCATGAAAGGCTGCATAGAAGTGCAACTATGAACAGAGAGAATTTCAACCCTTCAGAAAGCCAGAGAATACCTGGAAGCAGAGTTAGATTATCATCTTCAGACTGTGGTATATCTTCAGGCCTCTCGATTCCCAACTCCCAGCAGGCTGACAACCTGCCTGGCCTCCCTTCCCTCTCTCCCAGCTGTACCCAGGTGTCATTTTCCAGCCTGGCAATTCCTTTAACACTCAGGCAGAAATGTCTTGTAAGGGCTAGGGAGCAACATAAGCCCTGAAGCTGCCAAGAAATAAGAATCTCAAAAGCTGAGCTGTTTTTCTACTTGACAAGGAGCTGGTGGCTAGGAATGCCCCACTTTCCCTGGGTACCTGCAGGCTGCCTTCCTTGGGTGCTCCTGGGGGTGACTGGCCAGATTCTTGCAACTTGGACGGCTGAGGATGGATCCCTTGTGGCTCAGCAGCCAGGCTCATTACTGGAGCTGTGATGGGGGCTGGAGGAATAAATTTCTCAGGCAACTGTCAGCACAAAGAAAGAAAAGAAAAAAAAAAAATCAATCAAGAAAACCAAGCCCAAGGAAGGAGGGTTGGTTACACTCTCCACAGTCAAATTCAACTTCCTTTCTAACTTGCAGAGTGCCCAGTTCTCAAGATGATGTGTAACACATCCCTGTTTGTTCAGTCCCCTGACTCAGAGCATGGGGCCCTTCCTCTTGCATCCTAGATGAACAGTCAAAGCGACAGCAAGAAAACTCCTCTGGAATTGTTCAAACAGATCCGTTGCCCCTGAAAGCACTGATCTTCAGAAAGCCGCCTTGGCTCTGCGATGGCACGAGTCCTGAATGTAAAGATTAGCACCAGTAAAGCGTCCAACAGAGCAAGTGCTGGGGAAAATCCCAGGACATGGAGGGAGAATCCTCTTGCAAACACTTCATCGTGCCCCTGCTAGGCTAGAGAGTCAGGATAGATTCACTCCGACAGGGCTAGATCAAAAGGAGATGGCTTTAACAAGAGGCTAATCCTGTTGTAGTGAGCACAGCCTGAAGCAGGTTCCCAGCTATGCTGCCAGGAAAAGGGCGAGAAGTCTGTTCCAAGCTAAAGAAGAGGAGTGGGGGGTGGGAATGGTGCCAAAGAAGCTTCTCGTCACACCTGCCAGCAGGCAGCACTGATAGAAATGGGGTACTGAGAGCATTTGTTGCAAAAGAGTTCAGCTTACAGATCCTCCAGTGCAATCACTACAAAGCAGAGAGCAGGAGGGCCAACATGGCAGGCAGCTCACAGCTACACCAGTCCCAACTTCTTTCAGCCGAAGTGCCTTATCAGTCAGTATCAGCATCTGAGGAAAATCACTGTGGGTCTCTCTGTGCTGAAGGGAAATGCTGCCCCCAACTGTCAGGTGTGAAGTGAGCGTGATCTCCCCAGCTACTATCGAAAAAGGTGCATAGACAAGGGGGTAAGATTAAATCCATATTCCTAGCAACGACTGACTGTAGTCAGCCTGGGAAGTACCAACAGAGGATGCAGCATCATGATGATAACCAGGTTACAAAACAGCCACTCTGGAGAACAGCATGCGAGTTTGGATGGCAAAGGGTCAGGACAATGACTCCAGTCCTAGCTATGCATGTAATGCAGAAGTAGACAGACCAACATGGAATGAGACCTGCTGAGCGTGACAGGGAGCATTTATAGGAATGTATCTGTTGCATGGAGCTCCCTGGCTAAAAGACAATCAACACATATTGCAGCTGAAAGCTTACCTTTTTCTTTTGAAGGCCTCCTCTTACAGCAGAGGGATCAGTCCAAGATTCCTGAGCTGCCAGGAGAGAGAGAACAACACACAAATCTCAGACTTTGAGAAGGTGGCCACAGCAACAATTCATGGACACTTGCATGGTTTGGAAATTCCCTCAGCAAAAGGGCCCATGGCTCCAATTCCCCGATCACTGCACCTTCAGACTATTTCAACTGAGGAATTTCAGGCCCAGCTCACAGGCTCAAGAACTGCTCTTACTTCCCTTTCTCTTTCTTAATTACATTCTTAGCATCCAAGTATGTGCACAGGCTTCATGAGGTCATGTCTGATCAGACTGAACTGGCACACACCCACTCCCACGCAGAAAGCTTACTCGCAACTACCTGACGGTTTCTGCATTCTGCATAGGCTGCAGAAGTCAGCCTCAGCGTCAGGCCTGAACCTTGGTTAGGACCTGTATGTGAGAGCACATCAGGGTTCAGGGAGTTCCTGGGGTTCCTTAAACAGAGAATCTAGCCTTGTGGTACCACAGCAAGGCTACATTATAAAAAAAACGCAGTAATGCCTCACGGTGGCAGTCTACAGCAGTGGAGGTTGCTGTGATAAAGGGGGAGAAAGTTAGGGGTGGGTTGAAATTTTCCCATTCCAAAATTATGTTCAGAACAAAAGCTTAGCAAAATTTGCTGGCTTCCACACTACCAGGGAATAGACTTAACCAGTAAATACCTTAGGAGCAGAGGGGTGTCTCAGTAGATGCTTCTGTGGTACCTAGCCTCTAACCCCACTCCAGGTAATTAAAAATCCATCAGACAACATGACATCAAAACACTTGCAACCACACTTCATTCTGCGAAGGTCAAATTCCAACTACCTTGTCTGCTGCTGTCCTGTAAGTGTACCTGCACCTCTAGACAAAACCCCAGTGCTTCTTTTGTCACCCCAGTATTAATAAGCTTAAGCCCATGAGAAAGGAACAATCTGTGAGAAAGTGGCATAATTCTAAGGGGCAATATCAGAATTGCTAGAGCTCAGTGCCACACTTAATGAGCCACTGATCCTGAACTGAGTTTTAAAAAATCAGAGGGGAAAGATGCAAAAGGTGCTTCATTACTTTAATTACCTTTATTATTAAAATTCTGGCAGCCTCTTTTTGCCCTCCCTTTTCCCATGATTTCAAGACTCGCTCTCTGATGAGTTTGCATCAGTAGTTTAATTAAGTTGGCACTTATTTCTAGCTTGGGGATTCTGTTCCCTAAAACTCTGATGGCCCCCACCGAGCCCGTGGCCTGGCAGTCCCTGGCACTATTCCAACCCAGTGGCACTTTGAATCCTCACAGGAAACAGCTATTTAAATTATAGTCTTTAAGCCAGGCACTTAATCATCAGACATGAAAGAACAGGACCCTGCTGCATTTTGCTGGGATGAAACTCTGACTATCTTGCCTATGCCATTTGTGAAAAAGGATTTCTCACCAACCCTGAAAGGAGTGCCCCATGGCAGTAGTCTCCAGCAATGCCTGTCCTAGAAAAAACAAGGCCATCACAGGCTGGAGTCAGGGATTATCCTGGTCAGAAAGGAGATCAGCCAACATGTTGCTGTCCTTCACCCTGTCCGTGATGCTCCCCAGGAGTGTGGGATTTCTACAAATGGAGATCTCTCTTCATTGCGCTAGTGAGAATGGGTTCATGAGCTGTTCAGATCATGTTCAGGAATTTCCAAAGCAAGCAAGTTTGGCAAGTCAGATTGAGTGATCTTACAGTCCCTTTCCAGGCTAAAGAAAAGTACCCATCAAAACCAGAACAATAATAGCAGGCAAGAAAGCACTCTCAAGTAAGCAAGTTTGCACCGCTGATCTGGGCATGCCATATGCTGCCATTAAAACTCGGGGTAAATGCTGCCAGGAGAAGGGAAATACCCAGCAGTGAATTCCTGCAGGGCATCTTCAGCCTGAGGAAGTGCTTGAAATCCTTGCCATGGAATCATCTTTCCTTTAACAGGGAAATATTGGGGTCTTTTGTTTCTCTGCTGAAGGGATAACTCCCTTTTTAGAGTCCCACTCCACACAGCAAGGCTTGCTTGATTATGTAAGTGGCTACCAATTACTCAGATTTCCTAAATAAAGCAGAGACTCCCTATATAATCTTTTGTGCCTGGCAGATGGTGTTTGGCACAAGCAGCAGTCACTGTGCAAAGACAGCCCACTAAGATGTTGAGCCTTACCCCACTGACAACGCAGAGGGGTAGATACTTACTCTCCATCATCAATGAATCCCAAAGAGAGAAATCAGTGCAAAGCATCAGTCAGAAAACCTCTACAGTCCAAATTCTCCCCAGCAGATGGACTGAGATTCAAAGCCAAACCTTGCTCTGTAACTAAAGCCAAAAGGGCTTTCCAATTCCCCTTGGAATAGAGCCCCCAAATTCTGCTTCGGAAGCTCTACTCCACCACTGCTCATGCTGGGACCCACCTCTTCCAAACCACCTGAGTAAAGCACAAGTGGAAGTAAAGCCATGCATAAACCTGCGAGTGTAATAGGGAGAAAACAAGAGATGAGTTACAACCACTGGCCTGTTCCTTGCCTAGAGAACCAAGAAAGGAAAAGGGGCTGCTTCGCTGCTTCCCTGTCCTGCTAGCCCAGCAACTGCCTGAAAGGACACAGAGACTGAGAATGCTCCAATTCCTCCAGGACTGGAGGAAAGTAGAGAAGAAAGAAGCTGGAGCCCCTGCTTTCTGTACCCAAACTCGTCAGTAAGAGTACAGTGCTTTCATTTCACTTCCAACATCCGCAGCTGACACTTACTAGTCCTCAGGAGAAGTATGTCCACTACCTGAGCTGTATGTATATACCCCAGGCATGCAAGGAAACAACGAATAGCAATGAGCATGCACGCATACATGCACACACTGTAAAACGTGCGCACACACCCCCCATTTCACTGGAAGCAGCAACATTGCCTCCCCCACAGGTGTGGAGGCTTCTCTGGGTACTACCTGCATGATCCACGTGGGGATCTAGCCAAGGGAAGAAACCTGTAAATCAAGGCAGGGCAGGAGAGTCATCATCACCAACAGGTTTTACTCAGCCAGTAATCTCCCTGGACTGCTATACCCGATTACTTTTCAGAAGGAATTTGTCCAGTGTTAGCTTAGAGCCTTTGTGTGTAGTGCCCACAGGCTTCACACAGTGGGATTTGCTATCCTTGGTTAAACACAGCTCAGCAAAGGATTCCAGGTGGAGGCAAACCTCAAAGCCTCAGTCCCTTCACTCTCAGAATACACATGGCCTGTAGAAGCATCTGCTCAAAAATCTAAAGGTTGTCAACCTTGTTGTTAGGGATCTCCACACTCTGGCTAAACCTGTCCTCCCAGAGAGCAAACAAAGAATTAACAAGCACCAGATGTGGTGAAGTTGTGGGAAATCAGAAGAGGGAATGCCCGTCCACTGGGAACTAGGTCCAACAACACTCTCTTTCTTCATCACAGAATCATAGAATAGTTTGGTTGGAAGGGGCCTTAAAGATCATCTAGTTCCACCCCCCTTGCCAGGGGGAGGGACCCCTTCCACTAGACCAGGTTGCTCCAAGCCCCATCCAACCTGGCCTTGAACATTTCCAGGAATGGGGCATCCGCAGCTTCTCTGGGCAACTTCTTCCAGTGCCTCACCACCCTCATGGTGAAGAATTTCTTCCTTATCTAAATCTTCTCTCTTTCTGTTTAAAGCCACTGCCCCTTGTCCTGTCACTACATGCCCTTGTAAAAAGTCCCTCTCCAGCTTTCTGGTAGGCCCCTTTAGGTACTGGAAGGCTGCTCTAAGGTCTCCCCAGAGCCTTCTCTTCTCCAGGCTAAACAACCCCAACTCTTATCAGCCTGTCTTCACAGGAGAGGTGCTCCAGCCCTCTAATCATCTTTGTGGCCCTCCTCTGGACTTGGTCCAACAGGTCCATGTCCTTCTTGTGTTGGAGGCCCCAGAGCTGAAGGCAGTACTGCAGGGGGGGTGTCTAATGAGAGTGAGTTGAGGGGGAGAATCACCCCCCTTGACCTGCTGGTCACGCTTCTTTTGATGCAGCCCAGGATACAGTTGGTTTTGTGGGCTGCAAGCGCACATTGCCAGGTCATGTTGACCTTCTTGTCAACCAGCATCTCCGAGTCCCTTCTCCTCAGGGCTGCTCTTGATCCATTCCCCACCCAGCCTGTATTTGTGCTTGGGATTGCCCTGACCCATGTGCAGGACCTTGCGCTTGGCCTTGTTGAACTTCATGTGGCTCACACAGACCCAGCTCTCAAGCCTGTCAAGGTCCTTCTGGATGGCATCCCTTCCCTCCAGCGTGTCAATTGCACCACACATCATGCCAGCAAGGACTTCAAAGTACTTGCAGGCTGGGCTGGATTTAAACTACAGACCCAGAGGGGAAAGGGTCCAGGTCTAGAGCACAGAGGAATCCAGAAGTGATTCCCAGGCAAGAACTTTATGGCAACAGGAAAAAACAGGGAGAACTAGAGCACAGCAAACAGGAATTTTATCCTGAAGCTAAGTAATGGGTATCCCATGGACAGAGAAGCAGCATCGTGCTCTCCAGCATTTCAAATGCCTTTCTTGCCTAAGTTACATAACCAGGGGAGAGATCAGCAAGCCCTCCACCAGGTATTCCCTGGGAACCACCACCCTTTCAGTCAGAGCAGATACCTCTGGAGCAGATGACTACTCAGGGTGCACTGGGAACCTGAAGAGACAGCATCTTGTAACCACAAACTGAGCGACAGAGCAGCTGAACAGGCTGAATGAAACTGTCATCATTGCAATGTTTCACCAACACAGCAAGACTCAGCACAATCTGCCTCTAAAGTTAGCCTCAGTACCACATCCAGCCTTTATGGGGACAGACCAGACCTCGGAAGTTCCATGTCCATTATGTACTGCAAACCCCATCCAGGAGTGTCCTGGACACACAAGTCACACAAGCAATACTTACCTGTGGGAGGAGGAGGAATGCTGGCTGCTGGCAGGGGCTTAGTAGATGGAGCTCCAGGACCTCCCTGAGGGTACCCCATGTTCATAGGACAGTTGAAAGGTGCTGAAGAGAAACCTAAAGGAGACTGGCTTGCCACAGGGAGAGGACAAGCTGCAGGAAGCTGAGATGATGGGACTGAGGCTGGAGTGAAGAGGCCAGGTCCTGATGGTGGAACACCAGGAGGTGTCATGGGCATGGGCTGTCCTGGCAGAGAAGGCTGACTGGGGAAGGGAGCAGGACCAACAGGTCTGACTCCTGGTGGTCCAAATGGCTGAGGCTGTGACACAGCTACAAATGTAAAGAGAGTGTATCAGCATCACTTGTTTCATGTGCAAACTACTCCTGACACTCTCCTTCATACTAGTAAGTCTGCCCTTCTCCAAGCCATAGCCTAGAATATCCATGCCAGGTGTAACCCCCATAACCCAGGCTACATCAGTCAAACTCTGCCACAAAGTTAGCTGTGGCTTTTCCACCCCCGTATATGCTTAATACCAGTGGACGTGCAGCAACAATTGCTAGAACTAGATGTGTGAGAAGCACTGAGAAGCATCTCAGACAGCTGACTTGTTCTTTGCAACCACAATAGGCCTGTGAGGAAGAAAGTAGAGCAGCCATCCATGTTGAAGGCTGTAGTCTAAGAAAACCTGGAGAATGGACACGACTATCAGACAATGCTTACCTGGCCCAGAAACAGTTGCTGGAATCAAGCCCAAGTTGTACTGTGGGTACGGGGGCCCTCTGGAATAGAGACTTGTTTGTGGACCCGTGCTGGCTGGGGGAGGGGCAATGTGGTGAGATGTCATAGACATTGCTGGCACTGGCTGAGGTGTGAAGAGGGAAGGCACTGAAGGCTGAGAAGGTGCTGAAGGGACGAATGATGACTGATAGTTGGGCTGCAGTTAAAAAACAAAGAACTTGCAAATGGCCAACAGTCACATGCACACATACAAGCAGATGCACTTTCTATCCCTGTCACTTCTCAGGAAAAAGAAGATGATGCTGCTGTCAGTGCCCTGAATGGATTGGATCAAAGGCCTTTCCCACCACATAACTTGCTCAACAAGCTGGGCACCACTCTGAAGAGGCTCTCACAAGGATTAGTCCGCAGGAGTGAGTTCCCGTACAGTGACTTCCCAGAAGGACAACCAGAGAAAATAATGACGGAATAATAATGAAGTAATAGAGGTTGGAATCAAAACTTCCTGAACAGTTTTCTTGTGCAAGAACTGAGATTAAGCCATACTACACTAATTTTACTGAGATAGGAGGGTGAGATGGGCATAGGAGAGTGAACCTCAGCCACCTTTTCCCTCAGTATATGAGATCTCAGTGGATCACTACACTTGTAACAGTCTCATCCAGTGACTGCAGGTGGGACAGGGCTTTGTGAAAAGATGCCAGACAGTGTACTTTTGGATTATCACAATGCTTGTGTTTGCTCCAGTGAAGGACATCGCTGATGAGTTCCTCAATGCCTACAATCTGTGTTATCTCATATTACTTCATATGCCTTCCACAACCCAGTAAGCCTGCACCCATCTCCCCAAGCCATGAACACCTGAGTTTAAGGCCTACCTTCTCTTGATGTCTGGGACCTGTTTTGTGGGCTGCTCCTACAGCGGTGGAACCAACCTTGGCTGCTGGAGATGTGTGTTTAATGACATCTACATTGACACGAGCGTAGGGAAAAGGGGGCGGCTGCTGATCGCCCACATTCTCTCCTTGAGCATGGAAAAGCCGGTCTCGGAGCTGTTCGATCAGGAGCTGAAACAAACTATGCTTTAGGAGAAGTCAAAACCCAAGCTCACTCTCGTACAAAGTATAATTTTTCCCCATGTACTACTCACATTTCTCACTCACCTCTTTAGACGTGCTGGGTAGGTAATTCATTGCGGCTGCCAAGCATCCTTGTGATGCCAGGAGACTGGCATACTGGGTGATTCGTTCTGCCAAGACAGGGCCTGGTGCTTGTCCGGCTGTACCTCGGAGCATCTCAATGGACTTGCTCAGCACCATCACCTTCTCTATGAGATCCTGAATAAGGCAGGGGGAGGGAAGAAACAGACTACTCAGAATCTGACTTTACCATCTCATGCTGAGACAATACCAGATGGTTTTCCCCACTGTCAACTGACATTGGGTCCAACATGAACAGAAGTTACTCCACTCTGCACTGTTTCCTCAGGTGCACTTCGTGGAGAAAAACAGGAACAAGGAAGCAAACCCTAACACTGCTACATTTATGGTAAGGGAAAAAAGAAAATCAGAACCCAAAAGGACATTCCAAGCAACTGTGATGTTTTTACTAGGAATTTACTACCGTAACTCTAGGAGTTACAAGCTATCAAGCTTGGAAGAGGAAGGATTAAAACCATACCAGGAGAAATTCCTTAGGAAAAACTGCTACTGCTGACAAACAGATCAGAAGGTTTTTAGTTATTCAAAGCTCCTTCAACTCCTAGAAATCAAAGTAATGTTTATATCTGTAGAATAATATATGCATCATTGGCTGATAACTGGGAGGAGGCCAGTTTCAAACATAACAAGGAATGCTGAAGATGCCTTTTTGCTGCTGTTATTCACTAGCAGGGTTGCAAAATCAGGCAACTCTTTAGCAGAGGGCATTATCTGCAGATATCTGAGAAGAAGACTTGTCTAGTTCATTCTAGTGACTGGTGGACATGACAGGTGTTAGTGACTTAGCCAGGACTGGTTTAAGCATAACAGGTAGGTAACAACACTGACTTAGAAACCCTGATTCATCTGCAAGCTGTGACTTCCCTTACGTGATCATTCTACTTGCAGTGGGGATAATACAGTCTAGGCTTTATTTTATTTTGCCAGAGGCTGCTCTGAAGGTACAGCCAGATAACTGGAGCATTACAGTTAGACATGATAAGCACAGCAGCAAAGGTACTCCCAGGCAGCTACCAGTAAGAAAACAGGTACAGCCTAAACTTCCCTGACTAAAAGGAAGCTCAGAGATGACATCAGTGTACAAAAACAGGTGGGTAGGCCATAACTCCTGTCCATGGCTGGATTTATGTGCAGTGTAATCAGTACTCTCTAAACACACAAACCCTTAACGTTTAAGAGTGCAACCCTCCTTTAGATGTACGCCTGTAACCCAGGCTAGAAAGAGATACCTTGGTGACTATGAACAGGTCTCCACTGTCTGCTGGAAGCCAGATACTCTGTTTGATGGGATAATGCAAACAGATCAGGGCTACCAGGCTGGCCTAAAGAGGAGTCAAACCAACATTATAGCACCTGTACCTGCAAGGCAAGGGGTGACGAAGTCTCATGGTTTTTTACCCAGCATTCCACCAACCTCTCCACATTGCCTGATGAGATATAGCAGAGGCAGGCATCATTGGACAGGGCCACATCTCCCTCTGACTCTAGGCGGGCACCCAGCATGTCTAGAGAGGAAGATACACAGCCAACATTTAACACATTTTCTTTTTGAAGAGCTCATTAACCCCAATGCTTATCTCTTAGCAATCCCACTCTGGCTTGGCATGAAAAGCTGTCGTCAGCTTTGCATCTGCACCTAACTAGAATCATAGAATCATTTAGGTTGGAAAAGACCTTCAAGATCACCAAGTCCAACCATAAACCTAACACTGCCAAGTCCCACTAAACCATGTCCATAAGTGCCACATCTACATCTACAAGTCTTTTAAATACCTCCAGGTACGGTGACTCCACCACTTCCCTGGGCAGTCTCTTCCAATGCATGATAATCCTTTCCGTGAAGAAATTTTTCCTAATATCCAATGTAAATCTCCCCTGGCACAACTTGAGGCCATTTCCTCTCATCCTATCACTGGTTACTTGGGAGAAGAGCCCAACCCCCTCAGCCTCTTTTTCTCCAGGCTAAACAACCCCAGCTCCCTCAGCTGCTCCTCATAAGACTTGCTCTCTAGACTCTTCACCAGTTTCATTGTATAATTCTTGGATAACACAGAGAAATGGGTGTCATTAAGGAATCCCAAATCCAACTTGGTTGAAAAAATAAGTAATTTTTTATAAATCTGCCAATTTTTATATGTCTGCTCAGACATATAAAAGAAAGAAAAACCCTTAAAAATGACAGATGAATTCAGAGAAAAACTCCAACACTTTTTTTTCCAAAGATGTGTGGGAATCTCCAGGCAACACTAGTGTCCAGTACCAGGGACAGCTAGTAATGTGGTAGTTGTCAATATCAATGATAAAGGTGTGCTGGAACTATCTCACTATCACCACTGCCACAGCCACTTTCCACGCCTACAATTTGTTCTGTAAAAGATGTCATGTTTTCTTGCATTTCAAGTTGTGTCATCTTGTACAAAGTGCTGGCATTTCTCCAAAAGCACTTAGCTGTTCCTATCAGCCATGAGCTGGTTCCCAGCTAAGCGACGTGAGTAACTTAATCAGATTTGGTCACTAGATTGTCACCTAACTCTCTCAGAACAACTAGTTGCTGAGCATGTTGGACTATTAACAGGACTATGGAAACTAATGAATCATCAAATGCTCATTAACCCCTGCTTCTGAGCTTAAAAGGGAGGGGGATGTGCTGGAGGGGTAAACCTCTTTCAGATGAAGTGAAGCCACCTGACCTTTTACTGTCAAGGAAATCTCTTTCTCCCCAGAATAAAATAACAAATATCACCCTTTTAGTCTCTCAGCCTAGTGCCTATCCTGTTTTTTCCATGCTATTGGTTGAGGTGACAGGAAATATTAGCATAAATAACTTTATACCATGATTCTAAGGTACAGCGTGCATCGTATCATTCTTGTAATTCAACAGCCCCACTTATTTAATAAGTAACAGCTAGCTGTAATGAGTAAGGGGTGCTTTCCTTCCTCAACTGTATCCACTTCTTTCTGTAAGCAGTCCAGAGGTGCCCTCCCCTAAGGGAAATCATATCAGAACATAGTACACTGCATACCACAGAGCTGGGTATAATCCTCATGCTTTGAGTATGTTAACAAGATGGCCAATGCCTCCTTCCAGCTCTGTAGATCACATGTGCAAACAATATCTTGCCAATTCTGCTGCACAATGGAGGAAAGGAGCTGTAAGGGAAGCAGAAGGCATGACAGTCACTGAAGACAAAGATAAGCTGACAGCTTAAGCAAGTGCACTCACAGCAATAGCTAACTTTCAGGCACACTTCCCACTATGCAGCAACTACCTCACTGTACATTAATTGGTCCATCAATCCCAGTATCCCAATGTTAACAGTAATTGGAATGTGATACCTCTAAAGAAAGTAAAAAAGCCCAACAAAGCACTTAAGAGAATATGGAAACAGCTGCACTAGGCAAGACTAAAGATTTAACACATATCCTGTTTCAGAGCAGCTAGTATCAATGACCAGGAATACAATGTTAGGATATCCCAACCCCTGTTACACTTCCCCACTTGTAAATTAATGACCTTCCTAGCTGAGCTGTAAAGGGACAGTAGGCTCCACAGGCTACAAGTATGGGTAGCTGAGGTAGAAAGCATTGGATTATGAAAAAAGGAACAGAGAACACACACATTCCAGGTGGGCAACATGAAGTTGTCATAAAACTACCATGATATTAGACTAAATGTCGAGTCAAGAGGAGATGCACAGATTCTGCTAACGTTCTACTTCCTGCCAAAGCACTTCCACATATATTCGCACAAACACCTACCAAAATATCGCACACCTTCCCCTGCTCAGTGAGTACACAATACCATCACTTACCAGGGAGAGTTTAGTCTTCTGCTTGGCAAAGTAGCGCTTCTGGGTCTCCTTTAGGAGGTTCTCCCCACCAGCGATAGCTAAAATGATGGCATCGGCAAAGCGCTCTGCTTGCAGGCACAGCTCCACTGCACCCTCAAAATTCCCCAACAAAAGGGCTTGGCTGATGAGTCCATCTGTATCTATAGAGATGAGAAGCAGTAAACCCACAGAGGCATCACCCAGATGCATTGATGATGCTTGTTTTAAAGAGCAGGTAGTAAAAAACAGTAACATATGGAAGCCCAGCTAAAAGAAAATTTGGAAACCCAAATCAGATTTTGCACTTTAAAAATAAACACTGACTTGACTGTAAGTCTTCCCTCATCTTGAAGAATCCCCTACATTTTTAATGGGTCTCTTATGTGGGAAGAGTATTCTCTGCACAATACTGAGATATGCTGCATGACACTGGGAGGGGTCATATGTTTTTAAAGTATCCATCTGCTGGAGTGGACCAGATTCTTCCTGGTCTCTCTAATTTTCTGGTTTTCCCTCCTCTCCCCTCTTCCTAAGAGGGCAGAAAGAAACTTCATGTAACCTACCTTCTGTGACAGGAATCTCCAATGTGCTCATATTCTGTGGGATGAGGTTGTCAAAAAAGGCTGAAGAGGAGGAAACAGCAGCTACATCATCACTGGAATTTATCAAAAGCTGTGCAAAGAGTGCAAAAGGTTAATTAATTCATTAAACACACAGATCCTGCCCCAAACAATTTAGTAGATTACAGAGCAGGATGAGGCTGCTCTCCATTTGGTTGAGCATGCTTATATAAATCTGATTTCAACTTGGAAACCCATTGTGCCTCCTGTCACTGCTCTATCAACCTGCACAGTTTCACCAGGGCAGCAACCAGAGCAGTGCTGCTGTTCACAAAGCTTAGGAAACTGACGGTATAAGACATGCAATGCCAACAGTATTGCTGAACAGCATTCATCAACTCAACTGCCAGCCCTTGAGCAAGCTGAACAATTTTGGACGGAACAGGGACAAGCCCAACAAGTGATATCTGTAACTAACAGATAGGACCGCAGCCATGCTTGGTGCTCTATTGAAAGGCAGGACACAATTGCTACTCCTAGAATATCTCAGCCCGTGTTCAAGGTTTGTGAAGAAGATTACTAATTTGAGGACAGCAGTTCTAGATATCTTAGCAGAGCAAAATTTACAGTGCATGGTGAACCAGGTCTTGTAAGGCATCTGAAGATGCACATCCCAAAATCATGTGAGAATACATTTCAAAGGATAGAGGTGAAAACAAAAGAAATGCAAAAGAAATACCACAGCAGAAGTTTCACAGAGGAAATCCAGAACTGTAGCATGAAGTTAAGGTGGGGTGAGGCTAATTCTATCACTGAAGAAATCAGCACTGGTGAAGCAAGCCTTCTTGCAGTGCTAACAGCCAGGAGTCACTCTTCATCACTCAGTGATTTGTTTTAAAGCCAAAAGGGACTGCTATGGTCATTTAGTCTGACCCTGTGAGAGTCTGACAGGCCTGCAAACTGCCCTCTGTGATGCCTGCATTAAGCCCAGCAACTTGTGGTTGGAATTAAACTTTCCTGTTCATTCTGCCCTCTGCTGCTCTCCCAGGCTGGCAAGATGTACAGGACATACCTGATCTGGCTGTGCAGCGTTTGTCTCATCTGCCTCAGGAAGGGGCTGTTTATTTGGGATCCCATTGCTCAAACATGAGGCGATCTAGAAAAGTAACAGATATACACAGAGTAAAGCCCCTATCAAAGTTAAACACCTGAGCAGCAAAGCCACCAAGTGACTTCCAAGCCCCAGACACAATTCCCCCAGCTCTTTCACCTGTTTGAAAAGTTCCACCTCTGTGTATTCCTGGCTGGCTGCCTATCAGAAGTTATTTATCCTTTTCAGAGTATTGTCCATGCTGCTGCAAGAGTTTCCTCCCCTGCAGCTCCATCAGTGCTACAACAGACTGTCTTAATCTGTCACCTTCTTCCTGGGTGAGGAATCCCCTGAGATGCAGAGACCTGCATGCTAGAAGCAGCTCTCACAACTGCACTGTTGTTATACACTTCCCAGAGCACCAACAACTGGAAGCAAGATAACTGGGCTCAAGACCCCTTTGGTTTGATCCAGTACAGTTACAGTTATACCTTTACAAGTGCCCACATTTGCTTTTTAATGGGGGATACATGAGGTGCCTCTCAGTTGGTCTTTTGTGTGCTGTGAGATCACACACTCATTTCCAGTAGGGACCCTACAACTCTCCTGCAGCAGCTTTAGTCCTGTAAAGGTTCCTCTCTATTGGAAAGGCCCCTTACCTTTTTTTGTAGATCCTCTTTACTGTAGCCCAGCAGCTTGAGGAGTTTAGTCCTGGACTCCTGCTCCAGGTTCATCTGAGTCCCAAAGAATATTAAAAAGACAAGAAAATATGTAAAATCCTAGACATCTACACACTGCCAATAGTTGGCTGCTTCTGGCAGCAGTAAAGTTTAGAGCTCAGTTTATAGATAAGGAACTCAGCTATGACAAGTCCACCTAATGACTACTGTGGGAAAATCTCTGGAATTTAAGTTATAATCATGATAAAAGGGTGATATTCAAGTTTGTCACATAGTTACAATTGAGGTACAACTGCATATCAGAGGTGTGACTGCATGCATACCTAGTGTACTTGATCATTAATTCCCTGTATAGTCTAGGAATTGCCAAACTAATCCCTGCATAGAGACAATGGACTGATTTGAGTCTGGATGAAACTGAGATAAGGTGGTTGCCTGAACTCCTAGCTGGCTTCACAAAATTTAGTTAACTAATTGTTACAGAAGCTCCCTGGGTAGGGATTTCAGACAGTCCCAGAGATTCCCACAGGTTGCATGCAGCCTAATTGACAGGCACTATTTGTATGCTTTAATGTGTGATTAACATTTTGCAAGGAGAATCTGTCTGTCTCAGTTAATTCCCAGGCTGTTCCTACTATAGAACTGATCAAACTGTACACAGATAAGATACTTGTGAACAGTCAGTAGAAACTGTTCTTGCAGATGCAGAAATGGTCATGCAGGACAGTCTTTTGTACAGAAGCTTGGTTTGTAGTTTAAGACAATCAATAGCAATACATCTTGTATGTGCTGGACTGGTCTCACAGGACCATGGGCCAGCTGGATTATAAAAATTCACTAGAACAACAGTTCAACATATCTCATCCAATGCAGCTGAAGACATTGTTGCAATGACCCTTGCAATGGAGACTACTGTCACCACCGAGACAACACCTGGCCATCCTATTCAAGAGATGGAATTCCCCATGCAAATGTAATACTATAGAAAAGAGCCCAATATTTCGCCCTGCACACAGTCTGCCTATGAGCGTCTGTAAACCACTACCAAGGCTAAGCCCTGCCTCTCCAGAAAGGCTACCACTCCTCATTACCAAACTCTTTCACATTACCAAATTGTCAATTAAACCATTGTTCTATGTAAGGGCTACAGTCAGTCCTCTTGCCACCACAGCGCTCTCCCTTAGTACTGAGGAATCTCACTGCCCATTGGGATCTTGCCTTGAGAAATAACAACAGTAGAGCTCCGCAGGCAGATATAGCTTGGTAGTTAGTTGAGATGGGAAAATCCTCTTTAGCACCTTGACAGGAAGCCCAAACGAGTCCACTGAAAAGACCATTCCTACCAAAAACCAAGACAATCTCCAAGACCTCAACTGCAAAAACTTTTCTTTAGACAAGTAACTAACTAGCCTATTCAGTTCCATTTTATATCTTAAAGAACAGGAATATAAAGGGCTACAGAGGGCCATAATGAACACATTCCACACCAGGACTGTAAAAGAACTGACCTCTGTGTTTCACCACAGCCATCCTACCTTCAAGAAGCTCCAAAGGTTCTCATCAAATGGCAGCTTGGCTGTCTGGATCTTGCCCTGGCAGTAATCAAGGAGGTTCCCTGACTGCAAGGCCATCTGCAGTTCTCTGGATCGGAGCAGGAATTCGGTTTCAGTAGTGACTTGACTGATGAATACCTGGTGTGGGTAAGTCTGTTGCATTTGCTGTCCAGGAGCTTTGGTAAGACCAAAGGTAATCAGTTTTCCTCCAAACTGAGAAAGACAGAGGGAGACACAGTAAGCATTCTTATAAACAAAGGTAAAGCAACTCATTTAGCTCTTCACTTAGCAAGGCAGGCTCAAGCTCCAGCTGTGATCACAAGGAATGCAAACAGTTTAATGTGTATGGATGGTAGGGACATTGAGGGAGTTGACATTACAAGCCCTTCAGCTGAAGACTGATAAACATGACACTTGTGTATGTGCTATCAGGCCTAGCCCATTGCAAATGCCAGAGAGGCACAGATGAAAAAGTACCATTTGGAACTGTTTGTTCTTTTCTGACATGGAGAGGCAGGCTACAATGATAAAAACTATCATGCAAATGGCAGGCACCAGACACACAGAGAACAAGTCAAGCCACAGGCTAGAAGAACAATTCAGCCTTTCAATTTAGGAGCAAAGTGGTGAAGAAAACTAAATACCTGGATAGGAAGGAGAAAGACAGAGAACAGGAATACATGTCAGAGCTTACAAGGACAGCTTTTATGAGTCTTCCTCAGCTAAGTCCTACTTATAACCTCCCGTTCTCTGCTACAGAACTCCTTCTTGTTGGAAATATATCTGAATGTTGAGCAAAAGACCTTCACTCCATGGGACACCACACTGCACGTTAAACAGGCATTAAAACAACTAGCAACAGGAGGATCAAGGTTTCTCTAGAGAAAGCAAGGATTGTGTCACAAGACAATACATCTATTGCATTTTAAGCTAAGGATGCTCCATTCACTTACTGCAAATGAAACCCCCACAGGTCTGCGAATCCATTTGGGCGGCTTTTTTAATGGTGGAATCAAGGTGGTCTGAGCTACCTGTTCTGGCACCTGCAGAGGAGGAAGGATCTGTCCTGTGCCAAAGGGATCCAGGTTGTTGAAGGAGGAAGAGATCTAGAATCAGATGGAGAGAGGAATAAGATATAATTCAATTCCTCTCTGTACAGAGTAAGCACAAAAAACTATTGCTTAGTAGTTACTTTCTTCGCTGATGAAGAAAGAGGCTATTACAGCTCCTCTTCCTGGAATACCACCAAGCCCCTATGTGAGAGAAGTGGTATTTCCAAACAGTTCCAGAAATTATTTCTCAAGAAAGCTTCACCTTGAGAGACTTTCAAGTAATTTTTCCTTAGCAAGATGCAAATTCCCTAACAAACACTGCTTGGCCTAACACCCAGCTCATAAACACAGGAGTTACAAAATTACTTGTTTTATGCAAGACAGTGACAACATATGGTCAAAACTTGTCCAACTTATTTCTTGTTTTGCTCACAATGGAATGCTGACTCCCTTTCTGTGGCTGGGGTCTTTCAAATGGGTTAGTTTTAAGGACTATCTCAAGCTTTTATAGCTTAGATGAGGCTGTTGAAATAATCTCTCCAGACTTTCTTGTCTAGACAAGAAAGTGTCAAAAGTGGCCCCTGATCTGGATTTCTGACATTTAGGAAGCCAGTGAGCATACACACAGTGCTGTTCACAAGCATTCTTAATTTTTGACATTGTTAGCATAGATTTGTTGTTTCCTAAAGACAACCTTGTTCAAACTTGACTGGACCATAGGGCATAGTTCCAAAATACAGCTGACGAGCATACCTGAAAGGAAGCAACATAAGGCTGATCAAGCTAAGGCTGCCAAACAAAGAATCACAGGCAAGACCTACATGTTTTGTCTTTCAAGTCTGTCTTGAGGCGAAACCAGTTCCAAAGAAAGATCATTTCCTGGAGGAACAGCTTATACCCAACAGATCAATCACCCTAAACCTTCAAAAAATAAATACACACTACCAGAGTACCAGTAACATTAACCATCAGGTCTTCAACAGAGTTCCTCTCCTGACACCGTGGAATGCAGAGGAAAGAGACCTCTTGGTCACAAACTCCCTGCCTCTATAATTGTCATTATCTCCTCCTATTTGTGTTCTTGCTTGTTATTCTATTTATTTAGGAGTTATTCTACCCTACTGTTCTCCAATTTTGAACAGTCAAAGTGTGGTGCATGCACATGAAGAATGCACAGAAAAATTCTCCATGGGTTAAATAAATCCTTAATCTCCTACAGCTGTTGCTTGATAAAGTATTTTCTGTCTCCTGCAAATCCTATGAAACTGAACTCAATCAGCTGTAAATGGCTATATAAATAACACATAAGCCAGCTCATACGTATTCTTTCAAAACCTGTATTGTAAGGCATTTGTTGGCTGGGAGAGAGGGAGGGAATTAAAAGACTAGACACCAGATTAAAACTAAAACTTTAGGCAGTACTGACATTTAATCTGTTCAGAGTTTGCCCATTATTCATTGGCTAAGTAATGGGTTTCAGTATCAAAATGTTAACATGCTCCAAGTTACAGTCAATTGTCTTGAGGAAAATTGCTAATAGTGGCTTACAAGCTACTTTTAAAAATTCTCTTCTAAACTAAAAAAGAATAACATATCGTATTAATTAGTATCAATGTATTTAATTTTAACCTAATGACAAGACAATCTTGTAGGTCTAACAGGTGTGCTGCTTTATTTTTAGTCCAGTAGTAATACCCATAAAATATATGTAACATCAAAACTATACTTGATCTTGGTTCTCTTTACACACTTTAATAAATTTTACAAGAAATACTGGGACACCTTTGTCAAGAGGCAATGTAGTCCCTTTGGGATTTGGTGGATATTAAGTTCCCGCACAGGTAGCTTCTGGTTCCCACACCATACAGCTATACATCCTGGTGGTTGGGACAGACTGCATTGCTTAAAAATCATAGTTATATATGTGTGCTTCTAACACTTTCAGAAGCCAGGTGAGTAACTACCAATCTGCCAAGCCATAACATGTTCACAGGACTTTACCTTGTCAGCCTGTGTCTTCTGCTGAGCTTCTAAGTTCCCACCCATAACAGAATAAATGTTGATCCACCCATCAAAAGTGGCAGCAGAGAAGACTGAAGGATTCCTAGGACACCACTGGACATCAAAGCACCACTGACTCCGAATGGGCAACTCGTAAACCACCTATCACAGAAAGAGAGAAGGCAGAAGCACAACATGAATACTCCCCTGCTTTCCTCAAATTACTTCCCCACAGCAACTGTGTCGCACTTCATTTACATACCACCATTGTATAAAAGTCTCTTATTTTTGCTTCTTGAAGGATGCATTTGCAATTTATAGCGCATTGAGCCCAAACAGCAGAAAGCCACAGAAAGCTGCTATACAATAGGATTCTCATTGTAGAACAAATCCAAAAGTAACAAGTCAGTTTTGCTCTACTTTCCAAGTACTACTGTATCAGAGTATGATAGTATTGTCACATCTGCTGTTAACCAAGGGAGACACACCAGAAAACAACACAAGAAAAACAGAAGCCAAAAGGCAAGAAGGTGTCATGAGCAAGAGCATGTAAACAGAAAGAATAGTCTGGAATAACAAATTTCACAAGGAATATAAAAGCCTGCAGAAAAAAGTAGAACAACAAAGGAGGACTGTAATAGCTGCAGATGAGCTACGAAGGATCTTGCAGTCAATATGTTTCTCGTCCAGTGCTCAAAAATCCAAAGTTCAATTCATGGCCCACTCACAGACTTCCTGCCTTATGTTGGGCAACTCACTAACATAACTTCGACTTCGAACCTCCAGTTTGTAAAATGAAGATACTTCCTTTATGCCTTACAGGCACAAAGCACAGAGAATTACAGCTTCCTTCTCTGTGGGAACATGATCTGCGTTTTCTGTTCCAAGGTATAAAACCGTGCATTTGCTTATATTAAAATCTAGATTGTGAAATTAAAAAAAAAAAAAAATTAAAAAAAACACCAAAAAAACACCAAATATCCCCCAAAACCAAAGAAACCAACCCTTCCCCCAAACTTAGCAGATCAGTCATTCTGTATAACCATACTGTCCTTACAACTGAAAACCAATTTTGTATCACCTGAAAATTTTCTGCTCATTGGTACCAAGTCAAGAAGAACTCCCTAACAATAGTCTATGCCTAAATGTCTAAGTTGAATTTGGACTTTGCAAATTTACAGCAGCATATGTAAAGATAAGTCAGCTGTATTAAAATTGTTTGGGTTTTTTTTTAATTTTTCCACTAAAATACAGTGAAAAGACTTTTGTAAAAATTAGACATCAGGAACGTTTCAGAGTCTGATTCTCTTCTAACCGCTACACATCTGTACAGATTGGGCATCAAATCCCATGAAACCACAACAGCAGCACTGCATGCATTTTATGAAAATGGAGTAATTTTTTTCCATGCCTCCAAGGCAAAGGTGGTCAGCTAAGTGAAATTGTCCCATGAAATTAATTCAGCCCGAGGCTCCCAGCTGGACTTTGTTCAATATTGTTAGAGTACTTTCCCCACGCTATCATCAAGATCAACTGCGTGAATTTTGTTCAAAGTTCAAAACTCAGTTTTATCCAGAAATTCAGCACTGAATGAGTAGGTGTGCAGAAAAAAAATTTTGCACAGTCCTATTTTAATTCAGGTGGTATCTAAATATTTCAAAGATGGTAATTTTGAGATACCTGACTAGATAAGCACATACACCTGAAACCACTGTACTATGAATAAAGTTTACATACATATTCAATTATATTGTTCCCCTCTAATGACACTAACAAACGCTCCTCATTCTCCTTCAAGTTTCCCCCCCAAAAACTTACTACTCTAGGAGAAGGAAGAAGAAACAAATGGACACAGAGAACACCAATGTGTGAACATAGCAAGAGTAATCATAATTAGCTGAAACTAAGTTTTAATTAAAGCTTTCTTCCCTCTATGACCTCTGGACACAGATATATCGGAGAAAATCTCTGTCCGTCTCTGATGTTTTCAGCCTGGATACAGACAACACTCATTCACTCCAGACAGAAAGAATGTAGAAGACATACTGGAGGAAATTACATTGGCACTCCACAGGGATACAGAGAAGGGACACACACATTGCATAGCACAGAACTCTACAAAGCAGACCGTGTGTACTTAGAGCTGTGGCTATGTACCTCCCCCATACTTGGGTTCCAGCACAAGATCCGGTTGTCTTTGGCGCTACTCAACAGCAGTTCAGGGTCAGCCTGGCACCAAGAGACAGACAGAACTCCCCTAAAATAGATCAGAAAGAAATCAGTCATATTTTGTACCCAGTCCACTCTCCCACCATGTCACCAAGAAAGCAGCATGCACCAGCACTTAAGCTCAGAAATGCTAGTTCTCATCTCTACACTCAACCACACTGATCTGTGAAACAAAGCAGGCCTAGCAAAAAATCATAGTTCTCCTAAATCCAGACATTTGCCTTTTAAAGACAGAGATCTTTGAAAAGGTAACACAAGAAGCAGACCCTCACCTCGTGTGCCCTTCCAGCTGGTTCAAAGGAGAGGTAGCAAAACGTAAGTCCCATATTTGGATGACTGGCAAGCGGTCATCCTCAGAGGAAAGGACTAGCTGCGTTGCAACTTCTGGATGCCAGGCCATTCCTGAGCAATGCATCTAGGGACAAAAATAGCATAGGCTAAAAATTCAGCAAAGCAAGCTGGCAATAGCACAAACGGCGCAGAGCCATGTCATTCTGCACTTAACTCATGTAGAATGCTTGACATAAAGCAAGTCTAGCAATGTCTTGCTGTGGGAAGCAAGTATTTCTACCTTTTCTACACAGCAAAACACCCAGTAACCATACAGAAGTTGAAGGACTACTTCAAAGTTGACTTAGGAAGCCAGCTCGGATTAAAATGCACAAGGCTTCTCATAAATAAGCTGTGAACGTAGAAACTGAATGCAAGGGTGCCCTAATTTTAGGAACAGCTAGGGGTCTTCTTTCTCCATTTCATACGGGAAAGAGAGGTGTTTTGATGCTACAGTTCCAAGAGAACCAGTCCCAACAGCTCCCACAATAAAAACGCTTGATCCCAAGAGCCTGTACCACCGCTTTGCAATCAGATATGGCATGTTCTAAGCTAGTTAGAATCACTAGAGTCTTTCCTCCACTCACCCTGTTGCTGTGGTCACTGACTTTGATGATAGGCTCATTCTTCCTGAGGTCCCAAACCACAGCCTTGCCGCTGGGGTGAGCGGAGGACAGGATATGCTGCACCTGTCGATTCCAGGACACCACACTGATGTCTTCATGAGGCTGCCAAGACAGGAAAGGCCACACATCCATTATCCCCATGTTGAGGGAACACTAATCACAGGATTCTGTCACTAGCTTAACTAAGGGATTTGATGACCTACAGATTCCTCTCTGCAATCACTGATCAACTAACTGAAAATACCAGCAGCACTGGCCAGAAAAACTAGGGAGCCTGGAAAAAGACTACAGTGGACAATCAGATTCTATAGAGCAATGTTACCTGGAAAAGTACCTTTGCATTTTGGGAGCAGATACCGGATTCTCCATTGGCCAAACATTATAAATCAGTCCATAGAGAATTGCAGCTGAGAGAACATAGATGCTTCTATCCTGACTCCTGGGATGAACTTGAATGGAAAGATGACTTTGTGCAACATTTCAGGAGTGCAGTGAGATGGAAAATGATGAAGCATTCAAGGCTAATTGTCTTTACGGTATCTACCGCAATGCAGGACATAGGCAAGGAAACAAATGGGAGGCTTACTGGAGGAAAAACTTGGCTTGCTTTTAGGTAAGTTTACTATGGTTCTTCCACTTTCAGGAGTTGATTGCCCTGAATAACATAATCAGCATCAGCAGATCAGAAGCTTGTTCCTCTTCAAACTCAGGAAACATTATCCATAATAGCCAAGATGCATTAAACGGCTCACTGTCTCTGCTAGGGATATTACTTTCATGAGATATGAAAAGCTTCAGCTGAAGCCTGAAATAAACCAATTCCTCAGAGAAGGCCCAATAAACCTCTCAATCCATCACACATGCCCCAGCTGGATCACAAGATAAACTGGTCAGTTACTTGACTCAAATCCACAAAGAGCTTACCCATCCATGCAAAGTGCATCCTTCCAGAGGTTGTCAGCCTACCTCCCCTCCATTTACAACACTCTTCCCACCTCCCCAGAATGAAGCTGATCAGTCACTTCCGATTCATCTTTCTCCTGACAGACATCAAGGTCATTCCCCCTTCACAGACTGACTAGACCAGGATGACTCCCACACACTCACATCTTTTTGCTTTGCCTACTGAGATATAAAACTGCAGGGGTATTGCCCAGAGGAAAAAACTTGTTTACCTGTGATTTAGCCCCTGGAGTCATAGGCACACTGAAGTTATTCAAGTCCCAGATGAAAATTTCAGAATCATTGGCTCCAGAAGCCAAGAGGTTACTCTGTAGAAAAAAGAAAAGCTCAGCTGAGGTTCCTGCTCACAGGGAAACAGGATGGATTTCTTAAAAATAAATGTAACCAAAACCCCCAAAATCTTCCAAAGTCAGATGAGAGCTGCATTTCACAGCCACTGGTAAGCAGAAAGATACTAACTGGATTATAAACCAAGCACATCTCTGGCCTCCATGCCTTCAGCTGTGCCATGATAAAGACCTGTTTAAAATTTGTCTAGCAAGCTACATGTGCAGGTGGCTGCTGTTACCATCATGAAACTCTGCCACAGGCCTGGAAGCCACTGTCTCTGGCCAGCTGAGCCTTTGCCCGGCATCCCGGCACCAAGGACATTTCGTCTGAGAAGATGAAGGCTTCCCACAAGGGTCTGCAGACAACTTTCAATTTGCCTGTGTGCTATCACGAGAACTTCTGTGAGTTCTCTGAATAACGAGTATTCTGTTCACTACTTGCTTATGTTGCAGCCCCTTCAAGTGTGATCACAGCCCCACTGAATTAAACACCAACTGAACAAATTAAAAAAAAAGAAGTTCTGATTTCAAATGGATAATGGTCTAACACATAACAGTATTACAAGACACGTTTTCACAGAAAGTTAAGAGACTTGATCAAGGTCACAGGGGAATTCAGTGGTCAAGCTGTGAACACAACCTAAATCTGAGTCCCAAAGCAGCCTTGTGTCACAACTACCATGCCTCTTTCAAGTTAAAAATTGTTCCTTCATTTTATAAATCTCTATACATATGGGAAAACATATTTTTTAACATGGAGTTTAACTTTCCTTTAGTTATAAGTATCTTAAAGTTGCATACCTGGAAAGGGTTGAAGTCAAGAGCTCGAACAGGCCCTGAATGCTTCTCTGTCTGCCCAATTACAGGCTCGCTCTTTGAAGTCAAGATGCGGTGCACACTGTACATTGTCAGTACACCATTATCCCCTCCACCAACGATCACTCCAGGGGACTCTGGAGACCCATTTCCAAAGTTACCCCAGATCAGCTTATGAAACCTATAAAAGAAGAAAATAAAGCTGGCATAGGCCACAATATTTGGTGGAAGTCAAGACACCCTCTGCATTACCAAAACCCACATCCATGTTCTGACCTATCAAACATAACCATCAGTCTACACCTTAAATAAGCATTTCCCTTTCAAAAGGACTGTGGGTCTTGCATGCGAAAAAAGAAATAAGCTTCCTTCCAGATACTTTTAAAGGGAACTTACAAAGGAAGAGCTTGTCTCTCTCTTTTTTGTGGTTTGTTTGTTTAAAACGTTTAGGACCTCATATGTGACTTAGTGGGTGAAATCCTCTAACCTATGTTATACAGAAAATTAGATTAGAGGTCTATGTGCCTTCCTTTCCAGAGCTGTTATCTGAAAAATACGTTTACCCTCTTTAAAATCTGCTAGTTAGAAATCAAGGCTGTGTTTTACCCGGGGTGCAAATGTCACTCATACTGATGAGCCTAAGAAACCACTTTGTCTTAAAAAGCTGGAAGGTAAGTTTCACCCTGCCTCTAGTCTCTTTATTGCAAATCATTAACCCCAGCAAATTCGTATGTTACAGAATGACTTTACTGACTGAGTACCATGGAAGTTCTTTGAGATTTCTCCAATGGTCCGACTGCTCTAATTTTACACCCAACATATTATTTGTGTTGACAAAAGACAGAGGTCAACTGATCCAAAAGATCACTTTATACCCCGAAAACATTATCTCATCCTCTCATTTCTTGCACCAGAAGAGCCCTTTTCAGTTCCACTGATTGATGCATCAGTATAAGCCTCTAGTACCTGTTTGAGGCAGGAAGCATTCCTTTCTGCTTCATGTCCAGGGAGGGATCCCTGAAGTCAACCTCAAATATTTCCAAGGTGGCATTTGTACTGAAGGATGCATCCAGTTGCTGGGCAGATGTTCCTAGCAGAAGTACAAGAGCAACATAAGTGGGCACTTTCTTCAACAGCACAAGATACAAAAAGAGCAAGGCACTGGAAACCTATTCTTTATGGCCAACACAACCTTTGCATTGTGCCTGTTCAAAGCAAGGACATGTCTGAATACCTCAGAAAGAGGAACCAACAATTAGGACAAAGACTTTGAACTTCTTCAAGAACTTCTTCAAGAAATTCTGGGCACTAGGGTCACTGTTGTGCAAATAAATTTCTCTCTTGAGAGAGATACAACTCATATACCCTCTTCCAAGCAGCTACAGCTTCTGATATTAAGTCCTTATCTAAATTGCAAATGCAGTCGCATCATGAAACCCAGCTACAACTATGATTCCAAATACTTCTGTATACTGCTCCTCAACCATGACCAGATGTCTTAATCATGCCTTCTAAACCCAGTCTACAGCTAAAGTTCTTCAACCTTAGCCAACTAAACACACCACAATGACCCAAAGACAGCTAGCAGTCACACAGTGGTGGCTTCCTTCCTTCTCCGTAGCTTACAGAATAAAAGCTAAAAATTGATTTAACATTGCCTAGTGGGATACTGCCAGGCAAACAGTCACCTAGTTACCACAGGGATGCCTTGTAACTGCCTATGGCATGGAAAGTGCCCAAGAGACTATTAAAAAGCAGTACAAATTATGAAACTATGCAGTTTCTGACCTAAAGCAGACTGAAGCCAAGACCTTTGGTCCAACCAAAACTCTGGCCTTATTAGAGAAATACAAGATAGAGTATCTACCCCAAAAATGATACTGTTAGAGAATCACAGAATGGTTGGCATTGGAAGGAACTTCTGGAGATCATCTAGTCCAATGCCCTTGCCAAAGCAGGTTCACCTAGAGCAAGTTGCACAGGATCACATCCAGGTGGGCTTTGAACATCTCCAGAGAAGGAGACTCCACAACCTCTCTGGGCAGCCTGTTCCAATGCTCTGCCACCCTCAAAGTACAGAAGTTTTTCCTCATATTCAGATGGAACTTCCTGTGTTTCAGTTTGTGCCCAGTGCCCCTTAACCTGTCACTTTTAAGGCAACAGTTGAAATTTTGTCACTTTCTTTTGACAGTCATCCCTGGGGAAAAAAAAAAAAATCAAAACAATATGGCAGTGCTGCACAACCCAGGCAGGAGACAGAGCTGAGTAGTTCTCATGTTGGGCAGATAGCTGTGGTGGGTTGACCCCGGCTGGATGCCAGGTGCCCACCAAAGCCGCTCTATCACTCGCTCTCCTCAGATGGACAGGGGAGAGAAAATATAATGAAAGGCTCATGGGTTAACATAAGGACAGGGAGATCACTCAGCAATTACTGTCACAGGCAAAACAGACTCAACTTGGGTAAGTTAGTTTAATTTATTACCAATGAAAATCAGAGTAGAATAACAAGAAAATAAAAACTAAATCTTAAAACATC
>NW_009628818.1:0-20873 GCF_000690535.1 Cariama cristata
GAGAGGGGCTACATTTTCTTTGACTTTCCACTTCTGATTGACATACCTATAGATGCCCTTCTTGTTATTCTTTACATCCCTTGCCAAGTTCAGCTCCAGCCGCGCCTTGGCCTTCCTGACCCCATCTCTGCACAACCGGGCAGCCTCTCTATACTCCTCCCAGGATACCTGTCTCCGCCTCCACTGCCTCATTTCCTTCTTGGCCTTTAGTTTGACCAGCAGGTCTTGACTCAGCCATGCCAGCCTCTTGCCTTGCTTTCCCGATTTCTTTCTCTTGGGGATCGCAAGCTACTGCGCTCTATAGAAGATTTCCTTGAAAATCTGCCAGCTCTGCTCTGCTCCCTTGTCCCTGAGGGCAGTTTCCCAGGGGGTCCTGTTAACTAACTCCTTGAAGAGCTGGTAGTTGGCCTTCCTAAAATTCAGGGTCCTGATTTTACTCTTTGCCTGACTCACATCCCTCCAGACTACAAACTCCACCAGTGCGTGATCGCTGGAGCCCAGGCTGCCTCCAATCTTGATGTCACCAACGAGCTCACTTACATTGCTGATGATCAAGTCCAGTATGGCCTCTGAGTTTTTTCTCATAGTTGCACAGTACATAGACACCTGCAGCACATGAAACACTTGGGCGTCAGCAATCATAATGAAGTCCCCAAAGTGAAACCTCAAAAAAGTACACTTCCTAAGGACCCCCAGTCCTCTGGATAAGACTCATACTGAATTCTAGAGGTGTTAGATGGAGACCTTCCAGTATATCTCAGCAAAAATATGCTTGTCCTGGAAATAGCTTCAACTGCATATTTTGAATGAAATCTCTTTGCTTTGGAGAGAGCTAATGGTCAAATATCTGTAGGTATTGGTCCCATGTCCTCACCTGGGGTCCAAAAAAAACATGCAGAGCTCTCCAATGTAACATATGTCCAAGACTGGAGAATCCCAAGTTTCTGCCTGTTTCTGGTGGCTATCCAGGGAATATGGTATTCACCAAGGAGGATGGTGAAGAGGAACAACCCTCTAATATAAAGTGGATTCTGATGTTTGTGTCTGCATCCAAGCTGTTGCAGTGTATACAGTGGCTATTATCTTTGAAGAGCTTTGCTGCCTGTCTCATTACCCTGGAAAAGTCTTTGGGATATTAAATAGAGAACAATCAATCCTGCTATCAGCAAATAACCCTCTAGGAAGTAAACACAGTAAAAGAGTTATACTTGTCATAGCTGATGTTGATTGTTGATATAATCTCAATTTCAGAGGTTATTACATTTGAGAAGCTTTTCTGGAACTATTCAGAGAATATGCATGTGTTGGGTTAAATGGGTGGGATATGATTTAGCTTTGAGAGATCTAGCTCTGTAACAGTACTTATCTCTAAAAAATATATTTCATCTTGCAATCAGCTGGATGAATGTCTTGCTATGATACAGCAGCATCACGGTACCGTGCATCTTAAAGGCAATGCTAAATTCAGACCCTGGCTCCAGCTGAAAGACTCGGGACGTTGTGACGTGCTGCTCGGGGCCAGCTTGCTGTAGAGGAAAGCAAAATTCAGGACTGGATCCAGACCCAGAGTCCCCATTCTCCTGCTGCTGGGAGCACTGGTTTTGCCCTACTTGCGTGACCAGGAGTGAATGGGACTGGTTTGGTTTTCTTCCAGACCGGTTGTACTTTGCTTCGTTACAAACTTCACCATGTGCTGTCCTTTCCCCTGCTTTATCTCCCCAACTCCTTCAAGGGCAATGCTGGAACGCGAGAGGGGAGCTTTTGCTGGGAGCTCTTCTGAGCTGAGAGGACAGGCAAAAATGACCCTTTCTCCTGCTTGGTGTTTCAAACAGCTTCTGCCTGCAGGGAGGGGATGTATTGAGAACGTGTGAGAGAAAACACTGAAAAGGGAGAAAAGGCACAAAAAA
This sequence comes from Cariama cristata, assembly GCF_000690535.1. Classification (NCBI taxonomy): domain Eukaryota; kingdom Metazoa; phylum Chordata; class Aves; order Cariamiformes; family Cariamidae; genus Cariama; species Cariama cristata. The sequence goes on from NW_009628818.1 coordinate 1,908, forward strand.
GGAGGGGAAAAAAAGTGCACCAAGGAAGCTAGAGACAAACTTCAAGTTGTGGATTATTTCTCACCCAGGCTCTAATTAGGAAGCCTCTTATGGGACTGTGAAGCTGTCAGGCTGCCAAATGTCAGTGTGTTTATCGGAGCTCAGGCGAGTCTCCCGTCTGCAGCAGCTCCAGTTTGGTGCCATGGTCCTCTCCTGGGTCCTTCCAGCGTATGCGACTCACGCTCGGCACTGGCACCTCCGGGGGCTTCGAGGCACAGTGGAGGGCTCTTCCTTCTCCTGTAAGAATCCAAAAATAAACCTTGTCCTGGGATTTGGCCTCTTCATTCTGGTTCTGCGCAGAGAGGGTTAACCATAGGGTGCAGAGCAGCTTCGGCAGTATGTGACTCAGATTCCCAGGGAAATCCCCAGCTTATCTGATGGAGCCTGTTAGTCTGCTAATTGAATAAGCTCCTCTTAAAAGTGCAGTGTTTTTTAATGACTGCTGCTAACAAAGGGCCAGATTCTGATCTGATCTTTTCGCTTGGGATCATTTTTGCTGATGGTTCAGCCCTGCCCCTCATGGCAGCAGTGCAGGGCGGGAGGGAAGGAAGGAGCTGCCTCCCCAGCCCCAACGGCCTCCACAGAGCCCGGCCTCAAACCAAAGCACCAGCTCTAGGGCTTTTCTGGTGTGAGTGAGATACCAACCGGGCATCAAAACTTCAGTTTTAACGAGCCAGCACTTCATGAAGTGTAATAGGCAGGAAGCTTTTAATGGAGATCTTTAGGAATAGGCAGAAGGCTCCAGTGAAGCCAGCAGAGGAAAGCATTTGTTGGGAGACTACCAAGGACTCCACGTAATATAATTGCTGCAAATGTCTAATACGCAATCCAAGCCATGCTCTGAGTAATTAACTTTCCCAGTGTTGAAATCAGGTTGATTTGTTGATTCTGCATATAAGATGTTGTCTATGTCTGCATAGGAAAAATGCTGTGTATGCCTCTGCATATGCACATTCAGACCTTAATTTTAATTAAAATTATGTGTGTTATATCTGTATCTCTCATTCTCTATGGGAATTGACTTTGAGAAGGTATTTGCCTAATAGGCAAAGAAAAAAATGTGGTTAGCATTTAAAGTGAACTTAGTTGGGTTCCAGGGTACTTCCGAAGGGGAGCATAACAGCTCTGATTTCAGCCAGGCCCTGGCCACCCCGGGATGGGGTTGCGCTCTCTCGCATGACTCTGTGACCACATTTGCCTTCCTTGTCTCACCTGAAACTCCCAGTGGGTTCCCCAAGCCTGAGTGACATCAGAGCCATGCAAAGTTTTCTAATATAATTATAAGGAGACTTTTTTTTGTTTTTCCTTGCTAGCCAGGAATGAGATTGGGGCACGTTCACCCCCACGGGTCTCCACACCTACTCAGTTCCTTTCTGTGTCCCTTCTGTTTTTCTCCTAGGAAAGTTTCTATTAAAATGCAGGAGCTTCTTTTAGAAGGTCCCACATATCCACACTGACACTGAGCCGCTGCTTTAAAAGTTTCATAAGCAATCCATAAGTGGTGGGGGTTTTTTTCTCCACAATAACAATAGCAAAGTGTGAAAAATCTCAAGCTCCTGTTATCAGAGGCAGAGTCAAAAACCCAATTCTCAGCCTGTTTTCTATTCCCCACTCCCGAGTTGTCAGATGCTGTGACATGGCTCCATCACACCATGACTAGCAGTCCCAACAAACAGAAAATGATTTCCAACTGGCAAACATGCTGTTTACTTTCCAGAAAAATTGCACTTTCCCATCTGACAGCTGATCAAGGGATCTCCTGCTGCTGTCAGCATGAAGAAGTGTTTAAACACAGGGATGGAAGTTTAAACATTTTCTCATTATCACAGAATAAAAAAAAATTAAAAAATAATAAAAAAATAAAGGCATTGAGACTCTCCGACCACCTGCTGTGCCAGTAATGAAGCGGTGTCACATGACCAGCCGGCAAGGACTTTTATCTCTGCCCCAATATCATTACTGAAGTGACACCTGTCACATGACCCGCATCAGGGCTTTCATCTGGGCTCCCCAAATGCAGTTCTGGCTTGTGAGGGGGATTTTCCTGGTGCTTTTCCCCCCCTTTAAAGAGCATTGCCTGCTTGCGCCATTACAGACAGGGGTTTGCAAGTATTAAAGCCCTCGGATTTTTTCTTGAGGATATGTAATTTGGCCAACAAACTTGCTCTGGGCTGAAGTAAAACAGAATCTTGGCCTGGGAAAGAAGTTATTTCATTTACTTCAAGATGTTTTTAAAGCAAATATTTAAGTCTGCTGTTAAACTCTCTTTACATAAAAGAGGATGTTAAAGGATTTCTCCAAAATCTCAGATTTGTTTTTATTTTTTTACTAGGTGGTGAGAAGAAACAGTTTGATGACCCTTGAGCACAATGATCTCCATTTACATGCACTTCATAAACTCTCACCTGCTTTACCAATGCATCCTACCCCTGCCAAGAGAAAGTCTTTTCTGGAAGAAAGGAAAGGTCAGTCCTGCACCTCTCTGCCAATGTCCGGGATTTTTTGTGAGGTCTTCAACAGCAAACACCTAGATTTGACATGGGCCCACATACATGATAGCAGTACTGAGTACTTACTTCTTGTAAGTTATTACCTCAAAACAGAACATCAAACATCCAGATGTGACAGGGGATGACCACCCACACAAACTAGATGTGAGCAGGTTGGAGATAAGAGAGTCTGAATTTCATGGCTTTTTCCTGCTCCTCCTTTCCTGCTCCACACTTAGTCACACATGAAATCTGGTACTTCTCTGATAATCTGATTCAGCTCACTAAAGCAATGAAAAACTAAGTCAGCATTTTCCACCTGTTTAGTGAGTTAAATCAGCTCATCGAGGGCTTAGAAAAGTGCCAGAGAGCAAAAGAGAGAAAGACTGTGAAGCTCAAAGCAGGGAGGGAAATGGGGGAAGCAGGACTATCTTTTTGGGTGGCACTAACTTGGTACATGAATTCAGATGTGTTTCTTGTTACCTACTCTTCCTGACTTATTACAACACTACGTCCATTTTCCCTGACAGCTGTTGCCCCTGAGATTGTGCAGGCCAGGGGATGGAAAATCTACTGAGATCAGCGCTCCTGATGTAAACAGTATTCCCATTAGTTTGGGAGAGGAGTTGTTCTGGGGCAATTTCTCTCTCTGATCTGGCGTATTTAAGGCATTGGGCCTCCAATGTTGAGTTAATGAACAGAAGGGTGCTGGCTTGCAGCACATCCTTTTGCCAGGGTCTTCTTGGCTTTCTGCCCCTCCAGATACCGAGCTAGAAGGTATCATTTGACCCTTTGGCAATTTAGCAAAAGAGCTTTGGCCATTGTGGGCTAGCAGCTATGTAAAAGAGCAAAGCCATTCCCTCTGCTGCTCCAGGGCAGAAGAAATTTACAACTGATGTTCTGGATAGATGCCATGAGGAAAGTGATTCAGTTCCCATCATTAGATCCCTCACTGCCCATACATAACAAATCCTTTCATTTAATATTATCTTGAGTGTTTAGTGGCTCCCAATTAGGAGCTGACATCCAGCCATAACCATCTCATGGCAGGCATTAGAGATCCTACTTCTTCACTGCTTTTAGTCCAGCCGTCTCCAGGAGCACAAAAGGAACGCAGAACACCCCTATCCCAACCTGGGCATCATTTACAGCTGCTCTGAACATGCATATGACAATGCAGCATAACTCAGAAGTGGAGAGCTATCTTCTACCTATGCAGGCAGCCAGCCACTTTAGAAAAGCTGCTTATTTGTACTGGTTCTTTGAAGGTTTTGCAATGCAATAGCCAGTGCCAGTGTGCTTAACTACTGTTTTTCTTCTAAAAAGGTTCCAAATGCCCTTCTCTCCACAAATAAACCTGCACATGGGAAGCTGACAGAGAGATACATGCCTGAGTAGAACTCTATAGGATACTCCAGTCTGATCTTGCTTATACTGCTGTGAGGTCACTGTAATATTATTCCAGATTCATTGCAGAGCAAATGAAAGGCAGAAGGTCCTAATACTGAGACAAATTTCTGTTCAGTATTGCAAAGGGAGGTCAGGCATTCACACTCACTTTGAGAGTGGCTGGTGTTTGGGAGATCTGGGACCACGCAATCTAGAGGTGGAAAGTCTTTTGGGACATAGCTTGCCTTTTCATCAAGGCAGAGAACTTTAAGGACTGTCACGTAACATAAGGAATACCTCTTGTCCTCTTAACTGAGCAGTGCCTGCAGGTAGTCTGTGTGGTCTTTTATGTAGCTAATCTATACGTTCCTGCAATTATATCTATAGCAAGGGCAAAGGGGAAGGTAAACAGTTGTGCTGCTTCCTGCTCAGATCTGCAGTGTTTGGTTAGCAAACTATGGACTGGGGTCAGGCTGGAGCTGTAGCTCCCTTACACTAAAATGTCACCTTTCAGCTCTTTCTATGGCTGCCACTCATTTCTCTGGTGTTTCCCCATAGCTCCATGACTGGTTTTGTTCCAATGCCTCAATGCTCTGCATAATTCTTGCTTAGAGAAGTTCTCCCAGTCATGCCAGTGACACCATTGAGATGAATAAGTATTCAAGAAGGTTTGCATGCCTGCACCTTAATTATTTATGTCTCCCTTTTCTTCCCAGATCTGCTGTGAGGTTACACCAAGGCTTCTGGTTTCTGATGTTCCAGAGCTGAGAAAAAATATTCCAGATAACTGAAACCAAGTGGACTGATACTTGAACACAGTAAGTCACTTGCTTTCCTGATTCTTCCAGGAAGAATTCTATGAGAAATTTCACAGTAACTGTAGTTGGGAAAGAGCTCTCTGATTTCCCTATGTATCCTGATCAGCACTCACCTCAGATTAGCTCTCCTTCTCATAGTCTGTCAGTAGCCCTGAGATTAAGGAGATTAAAACACCCTGGTAACTCATTAATGAGCCAGGACTCTCTGCAACAGCTGGACCAAAAAATGGCCCATGTTTGGCTGCATCTTAATTCTTTGCCATCTCTCCTCTGCTCATCAACACCTGCACACATTTGGGACTCAGTGTAAGAAGACCCCTGAATTCAGCTCTAAGCAACCAGTCTGCAATGCACATGTCTAATGCTCTGCTGGTGTGGAACCAGTATGCTGGTAATCCTGTTAGTAATGGCAGAAGCTCCCTCTAGGAAATTATAACAAATAGTCTTAAACAATTCCTTTTGTTGACAACTTTATCCAAGAAACCATCTTCCCAGGAGACTTCACTCAACTTTTGACTAATCCCCTCCTTCCCTCAGGAGCTCTTTTGTTGAAAGAGATTGTAGGCAAACCCCAGGAATGACAGGTCTCTGTAAGCCTTGGATCAGCCTCTGCATTCTTTCAATTGTCAGTCCCCATCTGTCCTGTTTGTACATCGATCTTCTGGTCCAGGGATCTCTCTATTAAGTGACACATGGCTGAGTTTATTCTGCAAGTCCAGTGTCCAGACTGTGCTGTTACATCTTCGTTGCCAAGTCAATCTTTCTGACATTGCTTTCTGAAAAACAAAAGGTAGGACATCTGCACAATTTCATTCTCTTCTACTGAAAGGTGATTCTTAAAAATATCCCCCCCGACCAAACTCTGCCCTTGTTTTATACTCTCAGAGACTTTGCTGCATTTTATCAACATCAAGAGTTATTTCAAAAGTCCTTGGTGTAATGGAGGGTAGAATCTGCCCCTTTTGCAAAGGAATTCTGTGAGGATAAAAATCCATGGCCTAAGGCCTGAATCAAAAGGAAAAGTAAATCCTAATTACAAATATTCTGCAGGGCTAGTGACTTCAGTTACTTTGCTTTTTAACAGTTGGTTTAAAACAAGCTCTAATCTTCCTCTAGATTCAACTACACTTAGCTAGTACCGTAGCACATATGTGTAAGAGGCACTGCGTTATTTATCTGCACTTTGAGAGGCAGCATGAGAACGGAAGCAGATTCCAATGATCCGTATGTTCTTCCTCAGCAGGCAGAGGGAAACAGGTGGAATAGGGTAGAAAATGGATGGACTGTTGGCATGGAGAGTGTATCACCCTGGGATAGATGCCTGGCACGCTCTCTTCCCTTCCTGAAACCAGAAGGAGGGCAAGGAGGAGACTGTGATGATGTTTTGTCTCTTGCTGTGTCGCTTAGGGCCCATGGATTCATGATTGAGCCTGGTATGTTTAGTTTTTTGGTTTTGTCTGTTTTTGTAACTTAACTCAGGTAGGCCAATGAAGGAAGGCTGGCCAGTTTTATTATGTTCCCAGGAAATTCCATTCTCTCATGTGCCAGCATGAGGCTGTTGTGCTTTAGATGCCTATCTACCTCTGATTAGATTTGAAAAAGCACACAGAACCCCTTACTTTCCATTGGTAGGCTATTAAAGTGATAAAAAAATCACTGTTTCGTTTATAACCTTGATTGTGTGTCTGAAATCAGATGCCTTTTTTAAAAAGAGAATCAATAATATGAACACCATCACTTATAGAATGTTTTTCTGTCATGAAGTACAGAAGAAAACTTCAGCTGATGTTTAGTTTGCTTGTTTAGTATGCTTTGTAAGCAGCTTAAAAAAAGGGACACAATCACTTTGAGGCCAGGTTAATATTAAAAAAAAAAAGAAAATATTTAAGAGTATCTCCTACTATTTTCATAATTTCACTATTTTAAATTATATATTTGTGAAATACTCTCAAAAGCAGTTAAAACTGGACAAATCCAGGTTCATTGAACACTAAAGCATGAGTGCCCTCCTCCAGTGAGTTGTCCCAGAAGCCTTAGTGCAACTGACAACCAGCTTTTTTGGCAGGATTAGTCCCTCTCTCATCACAGAGAGGGAACAGCCGTCCTGTCTGCACTTAGCTGAGCAGGTGAGCAGGGAATGTATTCAGGCTGCCTCCAAAACCCAGTCATCTGGTCACAGGGCTGGCAGCATCAGGTCCTTCTCGAAGGGACTCGAGGCTGTCCTGTCTGCCTGCTGTTGTCTACATGATGAGGGCAGATGGGGTGGAGAGAGGCTGTAAGACCAGGCACTGTGTGCTGGGATCTGATCCCATAGCAGGTAGATGCCATCTACATGCATTTGAAAGCACAGATGGGTAGCTGAGGTTTCCTCTGCTATCACAGCTAAGTTGCCTCTTAGCTTGGCAGACAATAAGACAGTCAAACTAATTTGGCCGCAAGATCAGTTTCCAGGTCTGCCTTGAAAGCACAGACCCAGCGCTGTTAACAACTGCACAAAGTAAACAAAGAGACAGGATATAATAAAAATATATTTTCTGGTAATTTCCTTCAATAATGGTGATTTTAAGTGATCTTTTGGTCTTCTGTAACAAAAAGGAGATGAAAAATATTGATGCTGAAGCATCATTTTGAGGTGTGTCATATTAAAATAGTGATTATTTAAAACCAAGGATGTTATGAGCTAAGGAGATTTTGCCTAGCTCTGCGCAAGTTCCATTGCCTTTGAAATCAAAACAAGTAAGCTATAAAATGTGAACTCAACAGGCAAGAGCAAAGGCGAACAAAGCAGTTTGGTCAGTTTAAGCAATGGGGACATGAAGCAATATTTTGACTGGGGAGGCATCAGAGGAAAGGGCACTGGTCCGACACTTGGGAATATGATGAAACAAACCCAAACCTACCATGCTACCACTGAGCATTGTGCATTGGGGGCCATTGGCTTGCTGATCTCTTCTCTCTGAATGTGAGATTACCCACTTTGTCCTCAGCCTGGGATGTGGTCATCCAGCCCTGGGTATCAGTTCTGTTTTCCCACCTTCCATACACAAAGGAATTCATGTGCTAAGGATGATGGCAGCAGCTTTGACTGTGGCAACTATGTGCTTACCCAAGAATTAGTCAGTTATCCCTGCTTTCTACCAAAACTTGCTTGAACCTCCTGAGAGATGGCCTTTTCGGTAAGAAGCAAACAGGTCACAGATTTCAGGTTGCAGTCTCACTCCTGGAACTGTGAGCACTGATTGTCCTGTGGAAAAATCAGGTTAAAGAGAAAGCTGCAAAATGGCCCTTTTCTTTCACTGTGCTGCTTTCCTAATGCTCTCCTCTGACATTAGCCACGATATAAACTAATTCAGGATCCTATTTCTCAGAGCTCCATTCATTCTGATTTTTTTTGAAAATTATTTCTTTAATCTAGACACCCTTCTCTAGAAATCTCATCTATGGTTTCTTTTCTTTTTTCTTTTTCTTTTTCTTGGTGCAACCAGCAAAATACTGTTTGGTAAAACAGTGGTAGGAATGCAACCTGCTAATCAAAAGGATTCAAATGGATCTATGCACTGCCATGCTATCCTTCCCACCCAGTGGAGGGGGAAAAAAAGAGAAAGAAAAAAGAGATAGAGCGAAGGCATGGAGCTTCTCTCCTTCAGCAATCTCACAAATGCAAAACCTTCCACTCCAGTGACTCCTCATTAACTTACCAAATCTGACAGTCTAATTATCGTAGCTGCTTCACGCTTAGAATAAATAAATACTAAAGTGGGTGTTTAAAGAAATTGAGCAGTGAAATTCAGTCATCTAGACAGTTAATAGAGAGAGAGTTTATTTTAAATTTTTATATTCTTATGTATTTATATCATTTTAGGAAAGATAATGAGATAGTTGTCTTTCAGGCTAATTGAGTTCCTAGGCTCATGGTTGCTTGCTGTCACAATCTCAAACTTAGCTTTAACTTTTGTGCCTTAGAAATCTGATCACTACACCCCCATTTGTTCTTTTCTGCTGATAATTGGGTGAAGGCAGAAGTGCACGTGAGGATGGGAAACGACTACATGGGAGTTCCAGCCCAGATGTCTTTCACAGCAAACAAGACAACTAAATCTTCTCAGATTTGCATTTAAGAGTGTTAAAGGGGAAATGGAAGTTAAAGAAACCTCAGATACAACTTGCAATTAGACAAAATACAGAAAAACGTCTGCTAATCTCCGATGCAATAACATCTGCCTCCATGAAGCGTATTAACAGCACTTCCTCCAAGAGCAGTTCATCTCCCTGAACAATAAGACCTTTATAGAGATTCTCTGGCCTGAGATCAATGGGAGTCAGAGCATTTGATCCATGTCTGTAGGACTTTGTTTCCACAAGTCATGTGGGCCAAACTTTCTGCCAGTTGTGCTTTTGCAAGAGCATGAGCTGGGGAGTGAGCAAAGGAAACCTTCCTTCTTTTCCCCTCTTCCCCTTTGCCCTGTGCTCCTAAACAGGACTCAGCACCTGCCAGCACAATGTCTGCTCCAGGCCAGTGCCCAGGGAAGAGCTTAAGCAGGGCATCATCTCCAGAGGCCTATGCCCTTGGCACGCATCTGCTGTGATGTTGCAATGGCTCTTTGCTAGGTTGGTGGCTTAATGACAGAATACAAACCCTCAGTGTCCTGTCTGTATTTACACAAGCAGTCCTTCCACCATGGTAGAGATCAGGCCAGGTGAAGTGAGGGGTGTTTTTCCTGAGTTAAGTGAAGATTTGCTTTATCACCTCTCAGAAAAGACTGCTTTTGGTTCAAGAGTGACAGCTGATTTGCTGCTCAACACCAACTTTGGTTTATTCTCTTATTAAGAAACATTATAAACCAGATTAATACACCTGGTGGAAACTTCACTTTCTGGGTGTCTGTATCTGATTTGCAGTGAAGGATATCCATTTGCTGTCTACAGAGGTGGCAAAGCGCAGAGGTAGAAAAATTTAAGTGACTATATAAACCTTTTAGCTATGTAGGAAAACCTAGGGAAAACCAGCCAACCCAAACAAGACATCCATGAAAGCCAGCTCTTCTTTATACATGCCCTGTGATAACATCTGCCAGTGCTGGCTAATCCCAACAGTAATGGGATTTTTGGTAGGCAATGGCTTGCAGCCTTAACCTCCTCATTGCCTAGAACTGCTTTGCATTAGTTTAGATGCAACAGGCATTAAAATGACAGTGCTCTGTCAACATCAAGCCTCCCTCCTCCTCCTCCTTGTCTCTGAAAAGCTGAATAGTGGGCTGTTTTAGGAGAAACGGTATAGTGTCATCACCACCTAGCACACTGGTTTTGAATTGCTGGGGGAAGTAACAATCAGAAACCAACTGTACCCAAAAAGAGCAAGTCCCTTCAAGTCAAAGCCAGGATCACATCCACACAACACACAATCCTCCTCACAGAGCACAACTTGGACTTGATGACTAACTGCTATGCCGATGGTATGCCCAGGGTCAAATGTCTCCTGACCTGTGAGAAAGGTCTATACTGAGCCTGGACATCACTCTGAAGGGAACAGGATCTGAGGTGCCAGCTCAGGGCCTCCCTGGCCCATGTGCCTGGGTTGTTCAGCCAGAGCTCTTGCAGTATGTTTTCTTGGGAGCGCACTGATGCTAACCCCAAACCTCACTGTCTCTCCCTGCTTGCGAGCCTGCTCTAAAGCATTTGAAGGCAAAAGAGAGGGAAAATAAACCAAATCTATAACTGAGAATAATAAGCTGCAATTGTTACTCTGTCTGACCTGTCTGACAGCAGAGTGAGATACCTTCTCAGAAGGCCCTTTGCACTTCAGGACTGACACTGAGTTGCGAGCACAGCTCATGCTTTCTTGATTCAAGGATTTCATCTTTCTTCCAGGAATGATTAATTGGACAGAAAACATTCTGCTTTACCAGGTGGCAAAGGGTTAGACTGAAGTTTTATCAGAGCTGCTGTAGTGCAGGGCTGCACTGCACAAAGACAATTGTCTCAGGATTGGCTTAGGCCAGAAAAAGGACAGCAAATGCTCCAGTTTTATGAAAGGTCATCACTGCCACCCCTTAGGCTACTAGCTACAGTGGAAGGAAGCTAAAGAATCCCCTGCTCCTCTCCTCTGTTGCTATATCCAGAGGTACTGGTGGTGTATGTAAAATTAAGGCCACCAAGCTGGTGAGTGGGGTTTGAACCTGGGCCCTAGCAGCCCCTTCTAGCGCTAGAGGCACAGGAGTGAGCAGGTGTAGGAGAGGCCCGTCTGTGGACCAGCCCCACTCAGGGGCCAGAGAGTCTTCCTCTCTTACAGCATGGGCTACTCTTTTTTTTTCTTTTCCCCTAGCACTTTGCATCCAGATGAGCATAAGCAACAGCAACCTGTTCCCCTCTGCAGGAGCTGACCACCAGGAAGCAAAGAGCCCTGTGCTCCCTCTCCCCCTTCCCAGGGGCAGCAGCCAGCCTCTAGCCATTAGCATTCCCCTCAGTAATCAGAAACATGCTATTTGAAGGGGTACTTATCTTTGAAACACTGATTTCTCCGATTATTTTTTCCCAGGAATTGACCTTTGAAAAACATCCTCTGGCTTCCAGCTTGTCATAGCAACTTATAAAAAGGACAGTTATGGATACAATTATTTCATAAAACTAGAAAATAATTTCTTATGAGAACCTTTTATTTTTTCAACGTTGTTTGATTGTTGTCCTTCTTACTCTCTCACACACCTTGAGATCATCCCCTCTTCCTTTCACCTTTCATCTCCAGCTCATTTGTTGCCCTTCTGCTTTAACTTTCTCCTTCAGAGGATGGGGGCTAATAGCCAGCATCCTCCAGAACAAAGTGGGAATAGAATATATTTAAAATCTGCACTGTGTTATCATAGCAACGAGAATTTTAAAATGATACAGTTACATTCCAAAATAGTGTGATGCCAAAGTAACACAAGAAAACAAACATCTTACACGATTGTGGCAATAGGGATGGCTACACGGGGAATTATTCAGAATTGCCTAATTTTTACAGGCTTAATGAGTCACTCATGAATATGGTCTTGCATGATGATACTGTACTTGTTTCAGCCCTGTGCACTTTGATTCTGTTCCCAACGCATTGGTTGCTATGATAACGCCATGCAGTTTCCTGTCCACAAGGTACTTCTCGCTGCAATATGGGGGATAATAAATATGGGATGGTGCATAAACCCAGGTGAAATGAATCTATCGCCTCTCTGACAGCATGTCGGAGAGATTGACACATTATGCCAATCTGTTTTCTCATTCCTTCTATTTCTCCTCACTCTCTCCCTTTCTCTCACACTGTCTGTCTCTGTACCTGTTTTTTTCCACACTCTCTCTCTCTCTCTCTCTCTCTCTCTCTCGGCACTGACACTTTCATCTTCTCCCTTGGGGATTGGAGATGTCACTGCGGGAAGTGCTTGTCCGCCTCTCCGGCAGCAGCAGAGCCCTGTGGCTTTGACAAACCTCATTTAATTGGGAGGAAGCCAGGAGGGTTTGAAAGAACTGAAACATCCACGAAACTCCTTTTATCAGGCATAATTTAAACTCTGCATGGAAAAAACCCTATATGTATAAAGAAAAGTCAACTTCCCTCCTGCTGTGCATGCTCCCCTCCTCCCCCCCCGGCACAGGCAGGCTCCTGCGAGATTCCATCTTTTCATTTTTCTAAAAGTGTCAAAGTAGATTTGTGCTCTGTGGCTGGGTGAACAGAAAAGGAATGCAGATGTCTCTCATGCACATACACACACAGAGCACCTTCTGAAGGGCAGCGGTTTGGGAGAGACACTAGCTGGCTGCTCCTTCACTTGGGATGTGTCACAGGAGCCAGAAATTAGGTTTTCAAGTAGCTTGACAACACAGTCCAAGCAGGCTTCTTCTTAATTGCCCCTATCTTAAAAAAACCCACCAAACTAACTAGTGTCGTGGGTGCCCAGGAGGCAACAGGGAATGCAAGGGCTCTCTGGCCTGTTGCCCGATAGGAGGCAGCTTCTTCTAGTGGGGAACAGAACCTGTAGCTTGGGAGACCCTGTATTTATTGTCAGCTCAGGGCAGGAGAGGCAGATCTGTGTGTATGCAGCTGTGTGCTTAAGAGAAGGGAGCAAGGGAAGAAGAAAATAAAGCAGGTAAAACTGAGGGAGAACTGGTGCGACAGGGTATGAGGAACAGCTGTTGTCTCTGAACATCAAAAGGGAGCAGGAGGAGCGGTCCAAGGGAATTGGGACTAGCACATCATGCTGAGCAGCTGGGAATTCAGGACATCAGGAGGCACCAGCATGTGAGTTACACTGAATACACAGTGTGAGCCAGCCCGAAGGAAAGCTCCGGGCCCCTCGGGGTTACAGAATGGGGGGCAAATGACCTGTCAAAGCATATACACCTCTGCTTTGTAAATGTACCATGCTGGCAGCCCATCCAGGACCGCTTCTAGTATTAATACTGTGGTCAAGTGGAACAAAACAGAAAAACAAGCTGTAAAATTTGCAATGGGATGTAAACTTTGCAGCATACGGGAGTGGGGAGGGATGGCAGGCAGAAAAGAGAGGGACGTCTGGGTGAATGGCACAGACTTTCAAACCACAGAAGAAACTCATAATAAATAGCATGTGAAGTAGCTCTTTCTTGGTGAGATGAAATCAAGAGTTAACTTACCAGCAGGAACTTGATAGAGCTGAGGAGGCAGAGGGCTGAAGAAGCCATGAAGCAGCGCATCTTGCGCAGAGATCCGGCCTCGAGGGAAGGCTGTAAGCATCCTGGAGGCCAAATCCTCTGCTGCTGGCACCCTGCTCAGCCTAGGAAAACAGGAGAAAAAATAGCATAGGAGATGAGCACAAGCCAGAAAGCTGGAACCACAACTTGACCCAGCCCTTCTCAGAGCTCCAGGCAGAGACAGTAGAAGGACACAGGGGAGCTGGATAAACCCACCCCAGCTATATAGCTTTCTAAGGCATTTGCTTTTCCATGTGCATTTGATTATGTTGGAATATATGCACCCAGGATTTCAGCTCAAACACACGTTTTCAGAGGAATTTTGAAAATAAATTGTTATTTTGTAAAAAGAAGGTTGTAAGTAAAAGGGAAAATGCTGCTGGAGAGACTGTATTTTACATGTCGTAACTGGAATATCAGAGGATGGTGTCAACCAGTTTACAGTGACAACGCAAGTGCGCAAAATAACCTGACTGGCCCACTGAGCAGACTAGAGGTCAAAACTAAAAAACTAAAGAAAATATCATTTCCCTTTTTGCTACCCTAGTATCAGTAGTGCAGCTGGTTGTAAAATCTGTTGGGGATTCATGGAGATGAATCCGTTTCTCAGGATGAGTGCTTGAAATAGATGTAATACACACATGCTCCATGCCCAGCAAATACCAATGCCAAGTGGCTGCTTTCTAGAGGAGCACACAGCTGGGGACAAGGAAGTGGAAGAGAGAAAACAAACCAACAAGGAAACAAATAAAAATAGTAATTTAGTTTTACAGCTTTTGCTTTGTTTGTTTGTTCTGATCACGTTTCAGCATCAGGAGGCCCATCAGAGCATGGCCTGTTGTGCTTCCTCCCTCGGCCCCTGCTGGTGCTTCCCCTCCAAGTGACATCAGGCGCTGGGATCCCCCTGTCCCTGCACTCCCTCACCCTACACAGGACATTTGACATGCTGACATTTTTGTTGTGAGGAGATAAAATGTAAAAAAAAAAAAAAAAAGAGAAAAAACAGAGAGAGAGAGAAGGAAAGAGATCCTGAGAAATAGATTGATAAAAGGTATCTGGCCTCACTGTGGTAGGTAACTGCTGAATTCTCATCTCCAGCAAAATGGTCCGAGCCTCGAGCCCCCGCTGCCTTGGGGACCAGGGACGGGACACGGAGCCAAAGCATCCAGCCTGACGCTGCTTGCTAGGGCTGCACCACAGGCTGCCCCTGCCTTGACAGCGTCTTCCTGGAGACCCTCTGCCCCCTTGGTCGCTGTTGCTGCAGGCTCCCACACTGGGAAGCAGCATGGTTCAGTGGTTCCCACCGTGGCTCAGGCTTTCCTGGTGGTGGCTGAGCTCCCCTTTGATTTCTTAATTGGCCATGGAGAGTCATGGCTGAGTGGTCTGTATGGAGCAGCTCTTTCCTTCTCAAGAGCCAAGCATGCCAAAGTAGCCATTTGGCCATACCGGCATAAGGACCCTGTAATGCAGAGTTGCAGCTGGCCCACACGCAGCCCAGAGCTCCGCCGCAGAGGCCTGGGGCCAGCCCGTCGGTGTGGGGCCAGCCCTTCGGCGTGGGACTGTAATGTGGCCTGTCAAGGGATTATGGCCAAAAAGCAGAAGCGCAATACAGCAGAGTTGCAAGGAATATAGTTCTTTCTTTGTTCAGGCTAGAGAGGATTTTCTCTGTTCCAGGACCTGTGTTATCAGGGTTTGGGACATGCTGAGCTTTGTGTGTTTCTGAAGATATGTGTGACAATGGCTGGCATTTCAGGAACCTATGCTTTGCTTAAAGCTTCAGCATGTTTGTTCAGCCGTTCAGAACAGCATCTGGGAAACCCAGCTCTGGAGGGCAGCACGCTTTCCTCTGAGCAGGGCTGGATCCCAAGCAATGAGCTGAACAGATAATAAACAGCAGCGATGACAAATGTGGTTACATCCTCAAAGAATATTTCACTCTTGACCTGTGCTTGAACACAATCCTGAGGACAAATCCTGTCTAGTCTTTTCCTACATATCTATAAAGCCTGTTGTGTGCCTCAAATTGGGAGGGATTCAATTTTAATGACTCTCTGAGCTAGGTTAGGGCACTTTGCCTGATTATTAATTTCCTTCACTGATACATATGTACATTATGTGTGTGTGTGTGTACAAATATATATGCTTGAAAAATACTCTCTTCTTTTAGCACACTAGGGAGTGATTGGGCAGTGTTGGTGTGCCTGGTCAAGCCGAGGTGTGTAACCATGGCCCTAGTCTCATAGCTTTTGGCCACTGAAGAATGTGATTTTTCCCCTCCTAACTAATCACAAGATTATTTCATTGTCTCGTGAAAATGCTGTCCTAGCACGTCTTCCTTACCACTGTTGAGCAACATTCCTACAGTCTGTTTCCAGAAATGAAAATTGGGACACTGCAAAGTCTGTCTTCAGTCTGGGCAGGAGGGCCTGGGAAAGTACTGCCTTCTGAATCGAAGTGAGCCCCACAAAAAGCTGCTCATAATGTCATTGAATCACTGCTTATCTGAGAATAATCACTACTCCTCTGAGAATAATAAAGCCACTATGTGCCTACTTCTACTGCGATCTCTCATAATCAGTTGCCTAACTGACGTTAGATCTGCTTGTAACTACAGAGCCACCCCACTCTTCCTGAGCTTGCCAAAAGAACAATTTCAAGGTAAACGATTGCATAAAGAAACAAATAAACCCAAAGGTGATTCTAACATTGCCGTTATAGGTAGCTTACCTGTCACAGATGAGTCGGAGTCTCTGAGGTCTCCTAGAAGCAACCTGTTCTAGAAAGTATAATATGCAATCACAGGATTAAATGAAAATCAAGCCAAAAACTATTCTTTGAGCCCTTACAAAAAAAAAGTGTGCTTAGAATTTCAAAGGGCCCTATAGAATCTGTCATCTTAGTATTTATAAATATACATTATTCCTATAGGACTTGGGTACCAGCATTGATGCTAATAAGGCTGTTCCAGTTCTGTTACCCTTTCCTTTCATACATCGGTGAATATAGGCCTTGGTCCTCCTGTTACAGTGCGAGCCTTAGCTTTGACTTCCCTAAAGCCTTCACACGAAGGAAGCAGAAAGAGGTTTGCAGGCCTGAATCCTCAGCAATTGTTTTGGCGTACCAAGGGGCTGCTGAGCTTCATGTATTGCCTTGTGGGCGCATGGGGCATTTCTGCATGGGTCTGGCAGAAAGACTGGGGATGGAGCAAAGGCACTTCGTTCCACTCTCTTCTTGCCCACTGCTTTTGCTGTCAATTCCTCACCAAGTTTGTTGTTTATCAAGTTAACCATTTGCATGCAGGCTTTGTACTTACTGATTCAAACATCTCTACCAGACTGGAACTTTGCAGAGTTTGCAGTTTTGGGAAGGCTGTGTTGTGGTTGCCGTTTTTCAAGGACACATTTCTAAACATTGTGGAAAATGTAGAGGAATACATTCCTCAAATGTTTTCTTACAAAGCATGAATTTTCTTAGGCTTAGATATGAATGAGTGGCTTAAGCCTGGAAGATTTCCCCTTAGAGCTGATCAACAGAGACATTTTCTTGCATCAAAAAGGCTATAATTTCTACCCCGCTACATTTTCCTGAGCACCATTTCTGACAGCAGAGATGAAGGGTGCTCTAGCCATGGAAAGGAGAGCAGGGAGGGTGGTACAGACCTCTCTTCCAGCCGACAAGCATTCCCCATGGCAGTGAGATCACTGGGAGGCAAGTGCCACTGGTCTGTCGCTGGTAGACTCGGAGCTCGACTGGGGCTTATGCTGCACCGTCCGAGAGCATCCGCCCTCCCTTCCTCCCTGGAAGCATCAGCCATATCATTCAGGGACAGAAGCTGCTGGCTGCGGGCAAAGTGGGAGTTCCTCTGCCTTCGCCTGCGTGGCCATTTCCAGAGTGCCAGGCTCAGGGGCTCAGTCGCTTAGTGCCTGACTTGGTGCACAGACAATTTGAAAAAGTGCAAATGACTGAACTTTCCGCACTTAACCTTTCCAGCAGCAATCTTTCACCATTAAGCCAGGCAAGCAGGTTGTTAAAACCTATCACAGGGTGAGTAACAGCTCACAATTGAAGTGTTCTCCTACACTCAAATACTAAGGTAATTGCTAAAGCAGTAATTGGCAATATAACCTGGGACAGGATTGATGACTGTTTAGGTGGCAGAGCACTGGAATTATCACCAATATATAGAAGTTATATATTAGTATCTCGAATAGCCCCTTCCCAAATCAGTCACTGAGATTAACTCTGGCAGAACATTCCTCTTGGATCACTAACATTTTCTCTGGATCCTCTTTCCTTCATTTTGCCCCCTCGACTGTAATAAAAGTGTAGCAATAGAAGAAAAACGATTTAAAAAACGGTTTGGAAAGGCATAAGATTTTTTTGTATGAGGTAGAAATTTTTACCTCTTCACAGAGCTGGCCAAAAACTTTTAGAGGTTGTAACTTTCTGCCAAAAAATTTTGATTTGTGAGATGGAAACATTCCATGACAATATATCAATTTTATTTAATATTTAATAAAAATGTCAAGATGACTTAAATATTGTACTTTAACTCTACTGAAATCTTTTGACATTAATATTCTTTAATGAATTTAATATAAAAGTCAAAAAATGCCCATTCAGTTGATAACAGCAGGACAAAATGTTTCAATGATATCTAAGTGAAATGTCACTTTGTTTTTGTCGAGTGCATTTTCAGGATTAACATTCCAAAGAGAAAATAGGATTTTCTTTACATTACCGATAGAAATATCAGCTTGCTTACTGGGAACTGGGAGGAATACCTGAATTATAGTCTTCACTGTCTCAAGCAAGCCTTTTGACTTAAATTTATCATTTACATAACATGGAGATTAATAATTATCTACAAGGAGTAGTGTAAGAGCCAGTGAGCCAACTACTGCAGTCCCTCTCCAAACACATCTCTCGGTAGAGAATTCTGCTTGAGGACTGCCAAACTTGCCACTTCGAGTATACAGAGCTTTGATTGTAAATGGAAGATATGGGTAAGAAAACAGTGTGTCTCTGCTCAAGGATTTAATGCAGTTAACTAATCCACCTTAAATCAGTTCAGATTAATCTCCTGACTGACCCCATATAGACAAACCCTTAGAGAATGCCAAGGCCCCATTGTGTTGAGCAGGGTAAGAACAGAGCAGTAAATATTTTCCCTACTGTAAGATTAAGACCAATCTAAAATTGTAAAACAACATAAACAGCTACTCTTTAAAGGTAAGAGATAAAGAATATTTGGATATCATTCCAAAAAGTGGATGAACTGCTGATTTCATCGTCTTAACAATGATGATATAGACATAAAATGATAGGATCGTGTAGGGCTGATTGGCTTCTTTAACAATATGAGTAGATCTGAAAGGTACCACTTGGGTTTGTTATTTTCTGTCTGTATGCAAGGCAGTGTGTGCTAATGAGGAAATACCTTCCTATATGAAAACCCAGGTGGAAGTGGCTAATGAACTGATAATGAGGCAAGCAAGCCAGAAGACAAAAGTTAAACTTTCTTAATTGAT
>NW_009628818.1:20964-22270 GCF_000690535.1 Cariama cristata
CTGGGGTTGCAGGCTCACACAGAAATTTTCTCTCATTAGTGAAATCTCTGTGGCTGCAGGACAGAAGCAGAGCTCTGTCTGTGTGGCAGGCTGGAAACTGCAGTCTGTGCCCAGTGCCAGACAGATAGGAAGTTTCCCCACAGCCTGGCCAGCATATATCGCACATTAGTTACAGTGCTGCTCTTCCCCTTGGGATCAAAGCCACATGCAGTTTATTATGACAATAAAATTTTCACCGTTTTAGAATGAAGCATCGGCATAAAAAGTGAGATTAAAAAAAAAAAAAAGGGGGGGGGGAAATCACACGGGAGACTTCATCTGCATTCTCCCGAATGTAATTTGAAGTTTGTGTTTCAGAGCCTGCTGCTTGTTGCCTCCATCTGCTGGTGACGTTTTGGAAACTCAACAGATACTAAAAATCTGTACTCGGGAGCAGACGTTGACTCTGGTAAGCTTCTAAATCTCATTCAGCATAGGAAAGCCTGCAGATATGTGAAAAACTAGGCTTAATTTAAAAGTCCTTGCTGCAACTGAAAACCCCGGTGCAAAACCTGTGTCTGCTAAGTGAGATAATACTACCTGCCACAGGAAACTTCATCAGTCAGCCTGCACGACAAATCAAGGAGTGAAGTCCACTCATAGCGAGTTCATGATGTTATAAACAAATAAGCACTCTTCCCCACACTTTGGAACCAGAATGTGTGAAGAAGGAAACAAAGACCAACTTGGTGCATTGGGCGCTCCAGTATTCCCAGTTTGGCAAAAGCGCTAACTTAACGTCATGGGCTGTGATTCCTAATCCTTTCCTGCCCTTGACCCCCGCTGTCTAGATTCAAACTTGTAACCATTAATGGGGCTGGATCAAAACACTGGCCTTCTGGTGTCACCAATGGTGTTTAGAGGGGATTTAAACTCCCTGCTTTTCAGCGCAGTGAAATGAACACAGCAGTAGATTAATGCAAGGATTTGAGCTCACACAGCATGAGAGCTTTCAAAAATAGTGTTAACAGAGCTACAACTGCCTCTTTCAGGGGAAGCAAAATGAAGGGAACAGAACAAATGAACAAATACAGGGCAAAGCCTTGTCGCTATGGGCAGGGCTCCTAAGCCCAGGGAGCCAGGGAGAGGGCCAGTCAGTGTGCTGAGATATGGGGCAGGAGCTCTCCCGACCCTCCATGTTCTGCAGGAACTGTTTCTCAAGCCAGGGCCGGGGTAACACTGTGCTTTCAGGCCCCACGGCTGCATGTAATTCCCTACCCTGAGTGTCTCTACTGCAGAGAGGGGGTGAGATCAAGCTGTAGGGCTG
>NW_009628818.1:22301-22963 GCF_000690535.1 Cariama cristata
AGAGCTTCTCGCCCATCCTTCCTCTTCATCTCGGGTCAGGCACAGGTTGAGATTTTGGCAAACTGCAGGCAATGGGCATGAGGCCCATTTCGGAACTTGTTTGTGCAAGAAAGCACAGGGGCATAGGGTGGTCAAATACTCTTTTGCACATGTCACCCTTTGCCAGTTGCCCTGCCTGTGCCTGGCGCACAGAACCCACAGCCCATGCTGCATCTCCTCTTCAGACTCTGCAGTAGTGACAGGAAAACATCTAAAGGTTTCGAGCTTTCATTTCAAGGATTCCTACTCACCCACCTGGCCTAGGAACCCTTCCAGTAACAACTCAGTCTGGGGCTGAGCCTACACTGCTGAATCCAGTGGGAGTTTTGCCATCAACTTCAATGAGAATAGGATCACACCTCAGTGCTTTGTTTTGCCCGTGTTCGTTCCTTGCCTCCGGCAGGAACCTGTTTGTTTGTTTGCTGCCTGTGCTTACTGGGAACATCAATAGGACTAGCTAAAAGCATTCAAGTCATCAGATTTGGGGAAGCTCTCCAAAGTTTGTTTGCTTATCATCTGAACCATCCCGGGCACTCGGATTCGAACAACTGGGCTGGAAAGGACGTCAAGAGAGCAGGTTTTCTCAGGCAGGCTCCACAGCTTCCACTTGGGCTGAGCGTGTC
>NW_009628818.1:22979-28256 GCF_000690535.1 Cariama cristata
ACGACACGACGACAAGACACAGCATTTGTGCTTCAGGGAAGAAAGGGGAAGTGTGCAGGAGCATGTGAATGCCAAATAGCTTTGAACAAAGAGACTGATTTGCCTTCTTACAAGCAGCCCCATCACAAACTGACTTGATTTAGTTCATGACTAGGGCAAATAGTCCAACCTTATGTGACTAGCCTTCTTCTATCCAGACTGGTTTGTATAATCCAGGTGTGAGCCAAGTGCTTGGTTCCAGCATGTGGTTGGAGCAGCTCGGAGCCCCTTAGCCAGGCTCTGAGGAAGGGAAAGGGATGCTGCCTCTCCAGCTGGCACAGCTGTTTCCCCAAGCACCCCTCTCCCATGTGTTTGCTAGCACGGTGGGATGCTGCCACAGGAAGGTGTCCTCTAACTGCTGTCTGCTCCAGTCACAACAGGCACCAGCGTCACAGGATCAGAGCACAGCACAGGTCAATTCTGCCCCGCCGGAGTCCATTAGGGAAACTGTCTGTCAGTCCTGATTTGAAACTGATTTGAATCTGCAACTCAGATTTGAAAACTGTTTATGATGACTAGACTTGTGTTTACTGGAGCTATTTCCATGCTGGCTAGGAGCCTGTCCTCTCCCTCCCAGCCCTGCCACTGGCACCCTCCACAGCAGCAGAGGACACCACTGCTACTCTGACAAAACAGAGCTAAGCGGGAGTCACCGCTCAGGGCAGTTCTGGGCACTCATACATTCTCTGTTGGCTGTACTAGTTTCTTTGCGAGTGCAGCCTTAATGGTTGCACTTTTAGATTGACCCTCTGTATACTATCGGGATACCTAATCATCATTGCTGAGAGTTTTTGGCCTTGTACGAGCAGATGACTGGCAAAAAAAAAATTCTTTGTGATCAGTTTGTCCCACACACAAGCATTTCTCTCCTCCCAGACTATCCTTCCCAACCTGTAGACTACCCAGCCAAGCCTTCAACAACTTAGAGAAGAAAGTGCTTCCTCCAGCTGTCTGCTCTGTGCTTGCTCCCTATCCAAACTAAACTTGCTGTGGACAGCGACACATTCCCATTTCACGCTGGTTTGATTAATGTGTCTCAGCTAATTGTGTGAAGGATTCCAGTCCTTTTGACTGTGAGACCAGGTTATTGTTCAGCCAATCATGGCTACCATGTGAAAATCGGGGCTGTTTAGTGTTCATGCACCAGAATCAAAGGAGTGGCATCTTGGACTGGGTCACAGAGCAACACCCACTTCTTTGAAAAGATGTTACTATGCTCTACTAAACCTGTAAACCTCTTGCTCAAAGCACGTCTTCTCCCTTCTCCTCTCCCCCCGGCTCTTTTTCCCCCCTTTCAGATAGACAGGCTCCCCCCACCACTTTGTTAGGGTACAAGTGAGAGAGAATGGCTAGATTGTAGATAGGTGGATTTCACATTCTAGGGTTTTTAATATTTCACTTTTATATTTCTCTTACAGAATGATCCTGCTGAGAGGCTGAGAATCAGTGCTCATCATTTCCCCCTCACTGACACTTGAATATATTTTCCCAAGAGAAAACATTAAACAAAAAGAGAAAGAGAGGAAGGGAGAGAGAGAGGAGAGGGAGAGTGACTGAGCTAGCTTTTCAAAGCATACTTCTCAACCTGCCCACATCAAAATAAGAGACAACTGGCCCTTTGAAGTCCAGGACACAGACTTCTCTACCAGCCTATGTGGAAATAAAAGAAGCCAGCTTTATAAATCACACAGATTTCTCACCTTGCCCACATCAAAATCAGGGACAGTGACCTTCAAAACTGAGGTTTAAAGGCCCCAAACCAATCTCCATAAAAATAAGGAGAGTTAAGATAAACTGTGTCTCCAGGTACCTGCCAGCTTTTCCAATGTCTTTTCCAGAGACATTCGTCCTTTGCACTGAAGAGTGGAGACTACATTGTCAGCACTTGCAGCAATGAAATCTTCCCTCAGCCTAACACACACCCAGTGCTCAGTGAGGCAACTTTGCCACACATGTACCTTTACTTGTATACTAGGCCAATCCCAGTGTTGTTGTAGGTCCTACAACAACACTATCGTTAAGAAGCTCAAGGGATTTAATAACATTGAAGCATAGGATTTTTCATAGCAAGGATTACTGACCCCAGAATTGAGTGGCTAGTGGCTCAGAGAAAAAGTCAGCATTCTTGTGAGTTAAATCCTACCTGGGTTATAGTTGGGGAGCTTGGAAAGTCCTGGCCAGGTGTCCTCAGTTGGGTCCCCCAATACCTGTGCAAAAGAAGAAGGAGAGTGAGAAGAACAATAACCTCTATCTGCCAGTACTCTGCCTTGGCATGGAAATGGAGGAACTGGTCTCAACGGAGAGAGACTGCCCTTTACTGTAAACCAGCACAGGTTCACACTGCCCTGGCTGGTGCTGGATCTACCACTGCGCATAAAGGACACTGACATTTTAGCATTTGATTTTATAGTAGAAAGGGTCCTGCTGAGATTGAATGTTGTTGCTGCTGGTAACATCAGTGAAGGCGTATGTAGCTTCACTGCCAGGTGCCTCTCCTGCATGTGTTTGCCCACCCGGGGTCCACACTCTTGAGCCCCCTTCACGGCTGAAGGTGTCCTCCTGCGCCAGAGCTGCACTGGGGACTTATTCTGCCCACTGGCGCTGGCAGCAGCAGATACGCTTAGCAGCAGCACAGGCTGTGAGCTGTCATAAAAACCCCTGCCCTTCTGAGGTGTAAAAGAAAAGCTGGCAGACAGGTCTACTGGCAGGTGCTAGAAAGCAGTCCAGTGTCTCATCCTGAAGGGTCCAGAGCTTCAGCAGTGTCTGTGGCCTTTACTGGGTATTGTGAGCTTCGGAAGTAGGCCCTCGCTGAGCAAAGTCTCGGCCAGTAAAGCCTCCTCCAACCTCGTTTTTGTTGCTGAAATGTGTGAGATCAAGCATATCTGGATTTCTGTGCCAGTTGCAGTTGCGGATGTTTAGTGTTATTATTATTACTTATGGCGTGCCAAGTGCCTTGTGCCTATTGATATGGATGAGCTGTGCTAAGGAGGTAAAGCCACATATTTAAGAATAGTTCACAGCATGTGATACGGTATTATAAATCAGTACGGCTAACTCCAAGTATTCAAAGCTTATCACCCAGACAACACCCACAATTATCAGATTTTCCTTAAAAAGTGGTGAAATTTTAACACGAAAAATGTCAGCGTTTTTTATTCACTTTCTCTTCTCCAACATTAGATTTGTCTCACATTAGTTACACTTTGCATATGATAGACAATTCCTTTTCCTTAAAATGAAAACTGAGGGAACTTGGCCTCACAGAAACTTGTGACAAGATTGCAAGAAAACAAGCATCAATAAAAAAATACGTTAAAGAAGGAAGAAATATAAAGTTTGGTTGTTGCAGTTGTTACGCATCTGGTAGCTGATTGCTTTTCTCACTCACAGTTGAGAAACAGCTGTGAGGACAATTACAGCTACTGCATCTCACAGCTGGCACATATTAGCATTGGTCCCTGAGGGGATGGAAGTTAGGGTGGCTTGTTGTGGCCCATGTTTCCAAATTGCTTGTGGACTCAGTCTGCCACAGCAAAGACCAAGGGGTAGGACCTTTGTCTCTGCTCACCTGTAAAATCAGTTTTGGAAGCTGCCCCAAATCAGTCTTGGAAGCCTGAAAGCTCCCAAAAGAAAAGATGTCTTGCAGCATTCAGCCATGTGAGGATGTTGGAAGGTGGCTTGCACTGGGGGTGATTTGACAGCTCTGGATGAGAATGCATTCTTGACTGGTGTGTGTATCGTGTAAGTAGGGCAGGTCTGCCCAAAGCAAACTCTGTGTGCACAGGAAAGAGAGAGTTGGAATCTGAACCTGAATCCAGAATTTGCTCTCTTTTGCTACCCTCTTAGCTTTCCAGGAAGCCACAGCAAAACCTCTAAAATATTGTGCAGTGAAAATCCAGGTGTATGTTCTGAAGTGCCATTCCTGCATTTATCTGGGCCCTCATTTTTCAAGGTTTCTTGTGAGCATCAGTCCTAAAGGCATCAGAGGGAGCTGGGGAAGTTCACTACATAGTAAAATCGTACTCTCCAGGGTCAGCTCAGCACTCTGCCTCTCTTTGGTGAAGAATTTTAAAAAAGTTGTTTGTGCATGCTTGTACTTTGCTACATAATCTTTTCAGAAAATGCTTAAATTTTGCTGAGTTGAGGTATAAAAACATTCAGACCACCAATCACTGCCATATGAATATGGATTTATATTTATCTTTTCTGAGTCTTTTCTTTACAATTGCTATTCCAACCCATGAATTTGGATCTATTTTTGAAATTCTAAGGTAATGGGGCAGGTGATTTTAATCTTTTTTCCTCCCCCCACCCCACCCCCCGGACCTTTAATGAGTTTCCTTGCCAAACCAGAAGACAATGAGTTACATTTATTTAACTGAAATTAATTATACTCTGGGGATTGTTTTATCTGTTGTGTATGCACCCTCAATCTAGCTGTTAAATCCCTGGTCCACACCATCAGGCAAAGCAAAACAGCTTCTCTATACTTACTACTCTGCCATGCTTCCCCAAGCCCACACTTTTTACTATAGTGAAAGGTCTTGGTGCAGCTCAGTTTAGTCCACTGTGAAAGAGGCATAGTTTCAGCCAGAAACATATCTACAATGCCCATATTTCAGCAAGCACTTTAAGTTGGTATAAATCATTATCTCTCTCTCTGCCCTCTAGCTGCTTGCTTCTCCTGTGATGAACCAGCTGAAGGAATCAACCTAGCAGATTTTGTTTGGTTTTGTTGGGAAGTTGTATTTTATGTTTTCTGTAGAGAAGCCCTGTAGTCATTCATTTCGCACTTGTCACGTGTTCGGCTCAGCCACAGAAGAGCACTGCTGGCACGCTCAAGCCTAATCCAGCCCACGTGAAGTCCTTCTCAGCACAATGTTAATCAATAAGATGGACATTTGAATGCAAAACCTACGCCTGATCTCTTGAAATCTGAATGATGGATCTTAAGTTTGTCAGCTTTGCTTACTCTCCATGCCACAAGAGAACTGGAGACACTGCAGTTTGCGTTTACTCGGGCCTTACTTCCACAACCAGCACTGCCAGCCTAAGTAGCTCCTTCTTCTTTGTCCTCTTCCCATTTGGTCCTGCTCCTGTGTCATCCCTTCATGAGTACTAATGCTCATTAGTGCTACTGTTTGTGCAGCCATATGATGAACTGGGTAAATAAACTGTTCTCATTTAGAGTAACCCAGGGAGAAAACTAAGTTATAGGTTCCCCAGTTCATGTAGCCC
>NW_009628818.1:28277-37850 GCF_000690535.1 Cariama cristata
GCAGCCAGGGATAGAGATGGGGGATGGAGACTGTTTGAGGTGGCACTTGCCTCTAGAAGAAATGTTGGTGAAATGATAGTCAGTCAGTCCTGATGATTCAACAGGACAAACACATTTCAAAGAATGGAAATTTTCCAGCTCTATATCTATGTGGTGTTTGAACCAACAGTCCTACATGGAGGTAAGCATGCTGGGTGATATAGACTCATGCACACAAATGCAGACGGTCTCCAAGCCAGTGCAGGGTGCCTCTATTATTAGTACATGAAAGGAACTGACGATTAGAAAACAGTAGGAATCCCCGTTCTGAACCTCACGCTTGGCAAAATATCTCAAGTTAGGCATTGAAAGCCTCTAAGGAGCTTTTAAATTTTGGCCTAACACAGAGCCTCATTCCAGGCTGTATAATAACATAAAACCTTCTGTGAAAGGCACTAATTATTTCATGGCTCTTAAAGCTTCCTCATGATTTTTAAATAAGTTTTTTTTGCCTTCTATAGCACAAATCCTATTAATCATGGTATTAGTTATAATACCAGAGAAATGATGATAGGGCTACAACCCTCCAACTGCAAAATGACAGGAAATGTATCCAGAGATTTCAGAGCCCTAAGTGGAAGGATACCCTTCATTCACAGTCTAGGAAACTGGGCCCTGCCCAGGCTTTGAACCCTGTTAATTGGCCTAGTATAGATTTTACTTTTTTCTCAGTAATTTTTTTTTCACTCTCTATGAAAGAGAAATTCAGCATTTATTTAAATGGACTGAACTCCAGTCTAAGAACTGGACTCTCTTGTCTGACTTTTTATCACATTCTAGCTAAAAGCAGAGAGGAAAACCCTACCAGGCAGGAGTTTTTCTGGATGAAGGGATTAAGAAGGAAAAATCTGACTTAAACAGACTTGAGACTATAAAGTCCTTTCCTGCCACTTTCCAAATTTCAGTTTTCTGCTGTACTTTCTCCTTTGAAAACCCATGTTTGGCAAATGCTCTATGCAGAAGAGTAAATCCCTGGGAGGAGATGTGAAAGGGCAGACACCTACAGCAAAACCCAATAGGAATCTATAGGTTGACCTTCCTGTCGAGTCAGTAACAGGGTCAGCAACGAGCAGTCGGGAACATACAGAATCCACTAGTGCTGGTAACTGCTTCAATTCTACCAAGCCGCACTAAGGACGTGGCTCTCTGTTTCACTTTCCCCAGCAGAAAAAAATGGCTTAAGAGGCTGCTGAATATGTCTGCTCTCACTCACTGCTGCCTTTATAAAGTAATTTCACACTTTCCATTATGCCAAAGCAGTCTCTAGGGCTGCACCATAAACTGGATGATACAAAATGTTCCAAATTAAAATGAAGAAGGATCTCTGAAAAACCTCAGGGTCTTGCCATTTTCAAGGTAGTTTAAGAGCAGTATTAGAGCTCCTTTGTGAGAATATGGTGTGCTGTATCCTATAGTAAGTAAAGGATTTAACAAGAAGGAATAGAATTTGCAGTACCTGCACACCTTTTATGCCTTCTTCAATTTGATGTCACTTTAATTGGCTTTAAATTTTTGATGAGATGACAAACATCAAAGGAAAGTCATTTGATTTACTCCTGTGTCTGTAAGAAAGTTGCCAAATATAAAATGGGTTATAAAGTCTGCTGTGAACTTCGCAGATTGGACCAAATTATTTCTGCTATTCACAGGACCTATGCTTAGGACTTCAAAATTAAGTAAGGGGCTGGAGCAACAGATTCTTTTTCTCTCCCATTTCAGGGTATATTGTACTCACCGCCCAGATCTTCACCAGCTGCTCATGAGTACCAGAAGTTCCTGCAAATAGTGGCTGGCCCTGGATCATTTCAACAAATATACAGCCTGCACTCCTGCAAGAAACCCAAGGTATTAGCTCATTCACGTACATGACATATGATTGTTAGGATGGGCAGGGGAGAGAGGAAGAGAGATAATTGTTGGAACGGAAATTTAGAAATCCTGATCTGTAAATGCAGAAATCCTGATACAAGCTGTAAACCCTATGTATATTGCAGCTCAAGTCTGAAAAGTAGCAGTCTGATATGTAGGTATTGTATATCCAGCTCATGTCATCTAGTGAGAGTGTGTCTCTGTGTGTGTGTGTGAAGCAAGGCAGAACATGGGGTGTCTGTATATATGTAAATAAATACAGGCTTCAGTGAAGACTGATATACCTCTACAGTATGGTGGTAGGCAGGACATAGCATTATAAAGAACCCTACTGACTTTAGGAAGTCAGGAAGGTTTCCTTTGGGAAGGGTCATCTTAGACATCCCTCGTCTTTCAGCACTGTTCTAAGCACTTGCAACTGGCCCTTGTTGCGTGTAGTATCGTTAACCTCATCCAAGTGCTACAGATTGAAACACTTGAATTAAAAAGCTAACAAGTCAAATAGGACAGGAGCAGACCAGAGATACGTCACATTCACATCCCTCCAGGATTTTAGGAAAAAATAAAGCAGTCAAAGTTCCATACAACTCTGTTCTCATCTCCTTTTTCTCATCAGCACCACCTACTAAAAAAAAAAAGCCACCTTTCACTAGCAAGACAAGACAGAATATATCCTTGGAAAAGAAACCCACTAAACACCATCTTTTCTTCCAGCACCAAACAGAATCACAGAACAATTTGTTTCAGGTGTCTTTCAATTTATCCTATTACAAACCCATCTAAAAAGATGGTCGTGGCAGAAGCCTGTGGAATACTGTGTTGTTTTCCGTGAGAAAGAGGTAAAAAATTGGAGTGATAACAGTAGGAAAGATAAACAAGGAACTACTACACACTGTATTGGCTTGAAGGATACATTAGATGCAGAAATAGGCAATTGCTCCAGAGGCAATAACCACTGGAGCAATTTTTCCTTCAGAAGCAATTAGCTCTTCACTGGAAAACCTAAGGCAAGATTTCATAGCATAAAGAACTCTGTGACAATAGCAAGTTAAAGTATTCTTATTTTTACGCCATCTCCTGCTCTGCACCTGTGCCAAAGCAAACCAGTCCGCTTAAAAAAACCCACCAAACCCTGCAGAAAATGCTTAATTTTACTAAGGTGAATTAGTCCTGCTGGCAATAACGATGAGATGTGGTCAGGGTAGACTTAGCTACGTGCAAGTATTTCGATCTCTTATTATACGGTGTAAAACTCTGCACGTTTACTTTTTAATCTTTTTTCTCCAAACTTTTTCTAGGTTTCCCATCTTTTCACTAAGCCCCATCCCAGCTTTTCAGGTTTCAGTCTCAATCTTCTCTGGTTATAGCAAATTTGAGTCCTTTAAGCCTAAATGTTGAAAAGCCAGCTTTGTCCAACAGTCTCTAGAAAGTATTATTTTCACTTGCTGAGCAACAACTGGTAATCTGTTCTGGTCATCTGTACTGCTGTGTTACCCCTTGCACCTTGTTTTTGCAATACCGTAGATGCTTTTCGCACTTGGCTGTGGTCAGTTGAAAGCCTGACATGCAACTCATCTGCGGTATTCCTTTTGGTCATCCTTGTGCATCAGGTGATGCCAAGCCTGTTTGCAGATTCATATCTAATGCTGTTTTCACAAACATCTCTGCTGCACTTTCCCTTAGCTTCCTGTACCCTAATCTTGGGTCTTGTGAGCTTAGCTCCTTGCTTGTCTAATATGCCCTTACAGGGTCCAGGCATCATGAAACTTAACCCATAGCTTTTGCGACATAGATTTTTTGTGTTTCATAGCACTACCACATCACTAGATATTATTTTGGAGCCCACAGATTGATTCTATTGAGATGAGTGTCATACCAACCCTCTGTTTTCACAGCTGATGTACATGCCTAAATGGCTCACCCTATTTTGCAACCACAGGGGCTGCTGTAATTCACTGATTCCATTGCACAAGTTTAACTCTGTATGGTAAAAGCAATTTAGCTACTTTTGATTTGTAGGGAGATGAGAATCAGCTCTATGTGGTTTTTTGAGCAAATGATCCTGATGTTCACCCACAGTCTGGGTTCTGATATCATAGCTAGAAATAGCCATTAGACTGGCAACAGCAGCGACTTTTTCTCCTAGATTCAGCTAGAATTACTCATCAGCAAAGAGCTCCAAAATTCAAATCTAAAGAAACGGTCTTTTCACTAATAGGGAAGCTGTCAGTCTGAGGAGAGGAACAACTTGTGGGTTGTTACAAATGTACCTTCTCATGGAGCTGTCTTTTGTATTGCTGGTTTATTCCCATTATCTCTGGAAGCCTTCAAACCTCAGTGTCTCTAACAAAGACAAAACTATCAGAGCACCTACAACTGCTGGAAAGGAAGCGCTTTTTGTTTCCTGTAGCGAGACTCAGCTGACCAGCTGCCTTTAATGCCTGCTTGATAATGTATTTATTCATCACTGGCAATTATGACTGTTTCATCTCTGTTTCCAGATGAAATATGCTTTTCTTTAAAAAAAAAAAAAAAGGCCAGAGGTAGCTTGAACAACTGACATATGGGCACCCCCTTCTTTTCCCAGGTATTTTTGTCTATCTGTTAAAGTACAACTTTGGAAACTAGTGCTAGTCATCATAATAGCCTTTCAGTAGAGGCCTCAACTTTCCTTCTGAGATACAGAATTTACAGTTACTGCTCTGACAATATTATGAGGATCCTTCTGTTCATAAGGATGATTCAAAAACATTTAAGTATTTCTAAAGTTTTAGATCTAGCATTGTTTTGTTTTTCCCCTTTTCCTTCTTACCCCTCTGATATTCATTTCCGAGATCCTCTTACCCCTTCCAGTCTACAAGTTTCTCAAAGGGTCTCAGTCCCATATAGCTGCCTTGGGAAGAGCTAGGGCAGAGGGAGGGGTCTTTTGGGAAGATGTGCATGTGAATCAAGACAGTGACTGCTAAAGTAATAGGAGAGGTATAACTGGTTATTGGGATATTTAGTGAACATAAACACAGCTGGTTCAGACAGCACAGTTGCATCTGCCTGCAATCCTTGGGGCAGGTTTGAACACTGCAGTTACTCCGCAGCCTGCAGTACTGCATCACACAGTAGAGAGAGGATTTCATCACGATTAAGATCTAAGGTATCTCTGCAGCATCCCAGAGTTCTCTCTCCACAGTTTTTCTGGCATTGGGAGACTGCAATTTTATATTTAACCAGAAATATATCCTTTTTCTCGTTCCTCACCAAGCGTGGTCTGTACAGTGGAGACCTTAGCCTATATTGCCCAGTTTGGCATAGCAGGACAATGTGAACCAGGCTGGGGAGAAGGCTGTACTAGGCCTGGCAGATCCACATTAAATGACTGCACAGGAACTCCTATTCTACATAAATCTACCTGGGAAGATTCTTGTGGTTTTTTGCTTTTTAATGGAAGACTATACAAGGAAAGCCTGACTGAAAAGAAGACATGACTTAGGGCACTCATGATGTTAGCAGCTACTAGTGCGGCACGTGCATAAAGCACTTAGCGTTTAAAAAAAAAAAGTCTTTCTGATATGCAGTGTAATCTCCCTGAAATGTTAGTCTCCCTGAAATCCCTTAATTGAATCTTCTAAAGTCCTGAAGAGATAGTGAGGGAGAGAGAGAAAAAAGATACAGAGAGATTAAAGCAGCTTTTCTAGTTAGTCTGAGAGCAAGTGAGTCTCCTTCTCTCTCTCTTTCTTCATCTATTCAAGGCCTCATTCACTTCCCATGTGCCTCCCACTGACAGTATTGCTGCTCAAGCACACTATGCATGAATTGCCATAATGTTTTATTTTGTTATAATTGGCTTCTTTAAACCAAGGCTTTAATACCCACTGTCTCATGCCGTTACCAAGGGCATTCTGACTTGCCTTCATGTAAATTGCAGCACCCAAAAGACATAGGGGTTTTTTTTCCTTTCTTCCCAATAGACAAGTAACATCTGTGTGAATTCACATTATTTCCTAATAGAAAAAAATTGAACTTAAACGCAGTGTACATCAAGATAATAAATGACTCTTGTTAGAGGAAGTTACTGAATAGAGCTCACCGAAGTACTTTCTATTCTCTCAGCGTGACATCTTTCTTTACGGCAAACTTACTTTGAATGTTGTTATTATAAGGAGACATTATAACAAAGGTGCCTACAGTGTGAATGTAGTTCAGTGGGACTGAGAGTACTGTGCTGTTAGAGCTGGTCAGAGTGCTGGATCGGATCTTTGTATACCATTCCTATGTTGCTACAGATAACACTAGAGCAGAGTTATGTAGTGAGGATGTTGGGTTTGCACATGCAGAAATGCCAGGCTTTCTGTGTGTAGCTGGGATTTTGGACAGGGGTCAACTTTCAGGTAAAAAAAAAAAAAAAACAAACAACAAAAAAAACAGGCTTATACCAGCATCTGCCTAATACAAACCCTCCAATCTGCTAGGCAGGCATCTTCTTCAAGCTCAGCAGACGTTCCTGAGAGACTGTCTGGAGGGGAGAGGTGACAGGTAGTGGAGGAGAGAAGACAGGACTATTTAGACTGGATTAGCAGCTGGAAGCCATTAGAATTTAGCAAGGTTTTCCTCCTTGGAGAAATCTTTAAGCAATTCAATTAGCAGCAGGCCTACGGAAGTGAACAAACTAAGAACTCTTGTTTTCCTGAACTGCCCTCCAGACTTCGGCCATCCAAGTCTCCGATAAGCTGCAGATCTCTGGAGAGGGATACAGC
The DNA here is from genome assembly GCF_000690535.1 of Cariama cristata. Classification (NCBI taxonomy): domain Eukaryota; kingdom Metazoa; phylum Chordata; class Aves; order Cariamiformes; family Cariamidae; genus Cariama; species Cariama cristata. The sequence continues at coordinate 34,934 of NW_009628818.1, forward strand.
CTGAGAAGACCTGGGGCTTTGCTGTTTGTAAATTTACCCAGCCCTCTTCTTGCACATTCTTCAGCCTGCTCTGCTCCCACTCTTTCACAGCCTTTGACTCTGCAGAGCAGTTAAGAAAAGTCCTGGTGTGACAGGCACAGGCAGAAAATTAACTGGTTTGAAGAAACGGTGAAGCAGCAATACTATCTCCAGATGTAAAATTGCCCAGGATAAGGGCGGTCTCCTGCAACTTCATGAGCTGCCTGTTGTCCATGAGTAAGTCGGGACTGTGTTGCTGGAAGTGGGCTCAGGTTGGTGCAGAAGTGAGCCAGAAGGCAGATGAACCCTGGGGCCCAGGTACACATCCAGGCCAGCCCAAAAGGATCAGTGGGACCCCTGCGAAGACCTCACACTCTCCTGCTCTCTGCCTGCTCTTGGAGACCTCTCCCTTCAGCTCTGCTAATGTGCAGCTTGTTTGCTGTGATTCCCAGCCACATTAAGACTTTGGGATAGAGCTCATAAGGTAACAAGGCTTTAACAGAACACAGCCCTTCTCCTGTATGAAACGCAGAGTGCATCTGAGACACGCTCTTTGAGAAGAAGGACAAAGTATCGCAGAAATAATGAAAATCTGAGACACCTTTCTATCTCCAGACCCATTCAGAAACCCTTTAATGTCATGTTTTGTTACCAAGGCCAAAGTCACTGGTGCAATTGTGGATCCATTGTTTCTTCAAAAAGCCATTGCTGTAGAGAGCTACCACTGACCCAGCCGACCACATAGATAAAAAACAATAACTGCATTAAGCAAGGTGTTCTGTTGCAAGACCTGAAAATGCTTCATAAATGTTACCAAATGAGATGTACATATCTCATAAATATTATGAGATGAGGTTTATATAAATCCATAGCTGAGATGTAGTGACATCATTCCCAGAAATTTCTATGAACCTAGCGGTACAAAACTCCCCACTGCTCACACATTTTCTGCTCACAGGTGTTAATTTCTCTACTTACGACTCTATCTACTGGAACTTGGTTGACTTAATTTAATTCAGATAAAGATGATTTTTCCCAAGGGACCTTAAATGCTTTGAAATTGGTCAGTACCAGATATCTAGATCAGAAGAATAATCTGTAGCTCCCAGCAAGACATCAGGAGGACGGTACCAGAGTGACACCACTTCAGAGGAGTAAGTCTGTCTGGGGATTGATTTGGCACGAGCAAGTCCTGCAAATAAAAATTAAAAAAAAAACAACAACAAAAACAAACCCAAAAAACTGCTCTGTCAGGACCGTCCTTCTACCTGTGCAAAGCATAGATGATAATAGTTGGAATCAGGACAGTATTTTCTCTTGCATCTTTAAACACAAGCAATCCCAATGCAGTTTACAAGCAATTGACAAAGAAAGTGTGTCTGGAATACACCTCTGGGACAGATCAGATCAAGCAATGTGCTGCGTTTGCAAGGCTTTACCATTTGTGACTGAAGCAGCCATCCCAAACCAATGCCAAGAATGCCTTTTGATTCAGCACGTTGCTGTGGACTCTACACGTTCCATTATTTTCTGAACAGAGAAGGGTTGATTCTCAATTCTCTTGAACCAGTTTTATGTGGCAGTAATTGCTCTGACTTAAACGAGGTTACTCCCTGCACCTATCAGTATAAATGCAAGAAAGGCTGGACTAACAACAGAAATAGTTTCCTGAAGTTCAGTAAGAGGTTATGCTTCTATGCCTTAATTGGCTGTGGATACAGATCTATATGCATGCTAAAGCTTCGGTCTGAACAGATACATTAGCAGTATCCAAACAGTGACTCACCAAAGTCAGCTAATTTGAGCTCACCAAGGCAACTGATGAGCAAGTTCTGGGGTTTCAGATCACGATGAAGAATGTGTTGTTGGTGGATGTAAGCCAGGCCACGCAAAAGTTGGAACATGAAGAGCTAGAAAAAGCCAACAAAAAACTGAAATGATTTTGTGTGACTTTGCACTATTAACTCTGAACTTCAGGAGAACTCCTGGAACAAAGCAGAGACAAAGCAAGTAAGAAACCAGAAAAAACTAAAAATGGGTAGAACTGGCTGAGGAAGAGAAAACTGTGGTGGGGTATGACTGCCCTGCAGCTTTCTGAGGTTTTGAGGGTGAAATATTTGAGCACGAGAGTGTTTATAGTGCAGTCCCTAAGTGCATATTTCAGAAATTTAACTTTTGTTTAGAAATGGACTATTGATTGCAGGAGCAACTTGCCAAAACACAGACTCGGCTTTCAGAACAGCAGATATTCTGATTTCAGTGTTCAAGACAAAGACATACAGCCAAGCAAAATGAAGGTTTAAGGAGTTGGAAGTTTTGCCCATTTGGGCCAGCTGACAGCAGCAGAGGGAGCTCTGCGGCCGCTGTACACACCACCTCTTCCCAGTGTGAGCTGGACCAGCAAACTGACTTACTCGACAATGTGAACTGTCACCTTCAAGCTGGGAGAAAACACAAGGACCTGATTTGAACAGATAGAGCGAATAAGATATGACGCATGAAGCAAGCAAGCAAGCAGAAAAACAAGCAAGAAAGCAAGCAAGCAAGCGAGAAATATCTAACTCCCACCACCATGGCAGTGTAAATAAGCCTGGGGTAAAATAAGCTGGGCGGAATGAAGTTGGACAGTGGATAGAAACAAAACATGGTAAAAGTAATTAGACTTCACCAGACAAAAGGTATTTTTCACCAGAAGTTTAGTCTGAAGAGGAGGAAAAACAGTGACACCCATAGGTCATTTTTGTACCAGAAAAGTGTCCCTGTAATATTCTGCATACTTGCATCATGTTCAATAGGAATCACGCAGAGAAAAAACAAACAGCATTTGCCAGCAAAAATGAAGCAAGTGAGATGACCCTCCTAAAGGAGCGGTAAATCATTTTGCAGTTCAGTTCCTGCT
>NW_009628818.1:37881-47956 GCF_000690535.1 Cariama cristata
CGGATGTCGGACAGGAGAGCGGAGCAGCTGGCTAGTGTTTACTCACAGAAATGCCAGTGAGTACATGTTACAGCCATGTACTCCATGTGCTTTACAAGCCTGACTGGTAGCAGAACCCTTGAGATCTGTGCCAAAACTACAACACTGCATCTTGGACATATCTGAGCTTTAAGGATGTTTAAAATCAGAGGCCCCAGGAAACTTCATTAGAATTGGTGTTGCTTAACAACTATCTGGAAAAAGATGTGAACAAGGTGGCAACATCTGAAGATGACAGAAGTATTTAGATTAGCTGTGATAAGAAGTGACAGTGAGGAACTTCAGAGAGATCTGACAAAGCTAGATGAATAGGCAGTTTGATAAGATACAAAGTTATTGTCGACAGTTGTAAGATAAATTAACTGAAGCTGCTCAGGAAAAGGACCCAGGCATTCACTGAGGACATCTGCACTGAAACCTGAAGTCAGTGTGCAGCAACAATCCTGAAAGTTAATTAAATGTGAAGATGCATACAAAGGACAGTAGGAGACTGTTATAACATCAGCCTATAAAGTAAGGGTACATCTTCAGCTGTTCTCAGGTCCAGTCAACCAATCCCAAAAAGATGTGGTAGAAACAAGAGAGACTTAAATAACTGTAAATATGAGGATAGTGCCAGATGAGGAGAGAGTGAGATTTGAGAGTTCTTAGTTAGAGAGATGAATAATGTATTCTAATGATAAGAGGATACAAATTTGTGTACAGACAGACTTCCTTGCCACAAGATGTCATTGTTTACAAAAGCTGAATGTCCTCTTGCAGGCTCAGAAAATGGGAAGCGGGGCTAACCGAAAAAAGGCTTTGGAGACTGAGAGGGAGGTTGTTACATCTTTATCAAAGGCAGATTTTCTCCAAAGTTTTTGTCATATACAGAACAAACAAATATTAGTAAGCAATTTACAGTGACCATACATAGTGGAAAATAACACTTCCTCATGCTATAAGGGATACTAGTCTTCTGAGGAACTCACCATAACATTGCATGAATGAAGTCCTCCAGGATGCTGGCCCATGTACTGTGCTAGATCTGTGTGCTAAACAAAAGAGGAGAACTTGAGGCAAAGCTACTGGTGTAAAATGCTTCTACCAACAATGCCTCTTCTGTAAATGGAAAAAATATGCAACCACTACTAAGGCGTCTCTTTCACCTCGGCAAACATCTGATCTGATGCAGTACACAAGGATGTGCTTAAGTGCTGGGTCAAATTAGGGACCTGGCTGACCTGTTATCTCACCCTAGCAGTTTATGACCTGAAGCTGACAGTTAACAGAATTCATACTTGTGCCAGAATTAATCATAAAGCTGCAGTAAGAAGACAGAACCCCTGTATTTTCCTTATAATTTGGCTGATAGCTATCAGCAAAAGCAACAGAAGTAGCAAAACTCATGCAGAGAACTTTTTTATTGCCATCCTGCCCTCCCCATGGTGAGGCTTGGGGTCATGGTGAGCCACTGGGGTCAGTGCCAAATCTGACCCCAACTGGGATGTGAGCTTGTATCATTATTTCCTACCCTTGCTGTGGCTCAAGAACAGTACTTTTATTGTGTGTCAAGGCAGAAAAGAAGGTAAATAGTGTCTGCCACCCTAGTGCAGACACGATACGGAATAATTTTTGCATACAGCTGTTGCATATACAGAAAGAAAAGAGTAAGGCTGTGTGGCTGGAAAGCAGGAGATCAAGAAGGAAAATCAATCATTCCACTAAAGGATTACAACTCGTTTCTTTGTAGATGTCTCATAATGCAGTAAATTCATTATGCAGCCTCTTCCCAGTACTAGCTCCACAGGAAGCTAGAAAAACATCAACTCACCACGTACTCAAAGACAAATGTTAGTGTCTCCTTGGTCTGGATAATGTCATGAAGCAGTACAATGTTGGCATGTTTCAAACACTTGAGAAGAGAAGCTGGGAAAACACAAAAGGAAGATCAACTTAACCACTGCTGTTGGAAGTAGAAGGAGATAGTGCACATAGCAAGGCAGTAAAAATAAAAAACTGGGGAGAAATAGCCCACACATGACAGTTCTGTAAGAAGCAGCAGCTACTGAGTCTGGAGGAGGATGGAACAGCTCCTTAGAGAAGGAAGTATCAGTGCCCCAGGCTTGGCAGGAACCTGTCCTTCTCTCAGAGGTGGGATCTTGCCTCTGTCAGAAATAGCAGTTCGAAGTTCCCAGCTGTCAGCTTCTCAGCCGAGGAGAAATAATTTCTTCATGGCAAGCGCCAAGAGGCAGGGGTTGGGAGCTCCCAGAGCCAGAATGCAGCAGCCCCCAGCTTGTCACTGAGCTTCTCATCCTTCTCCCATCCCCTTCCTGGCACGTGCCCTCAGCAGGGCCCTCAGGGGACTTCTGGGGAAAGTCAAGGCTCTATCAGCTTCCAGCTTCACAATAACAGGGTGTAAAAATCTGCCAATAGAAATCACTGTAGCTGCTAAGCTGAATTCTGAATTTAGCTCTGTGCTTTTAGCTTGGAGAAAGCACATTGGTTACTTTCTCCTGTTTAAAATGCAAAGAACAGAGATGATGATGTTACTGAGTGAACAGTAACTTGTTTGTATTTATACAGCTTTGGCATGTTTTTCCTTTCGGCCTAACTTTCTAAAAGCATCATTGCAACTGTGTGGCCCTGGTCCTTAGATGCTGACATGCCTTCGCCGAGCCTCAGCACATCTAGGGCGTGGTGATGGAGGGGGCAGCAGATGGAAGAGTCTCTGCCTCCATATAGACCAGAGAGCACTGACTGATGCTGAGATAAAAGCTACAGCCTTCTGAGCCTTTCAGCCTTGCGTTAGGTTTCTCATGATAGAGCAGGGTCCAGCCGACACACTCATGAAGGCAGCTTCTCAGCAGAAAGTCTCAAAGACAGTCTCTATGGGGGAAGAGCATGCACAGCTTCATCACTTGCTACCTTAGGTTTAAGACAATAATTGCCATAGCTCTGTACAGAGGAGGGACGTGGGGAAGCGGTGGAGCTGGGATTGCTCTGCCTGTAGATCCCTGGCACTGCTGAAGAATCCGACCCAGCTGTTACACCAAAACTGTGCACAGACAGAAGACCCAAAGCTCAACAAAAACAGAGGTCCCTGACTCGTTCAGCTTCTGACATAGCAGAATAGCCTCAGAGCTGCTCCAGACTCACCTTTCCTTGCTGATTAAAACCAAACTAGTTTACTGTCACACCACACAGTGGTACAAATTTCATTCAGATAAGGCATGGGCGTACAATCTTGTTTCTGCTGAATTAGCCGAAGCACACAATACAGAGCTTGGGCTGGCTGTGGGAGGCCAAATGAGTTTTGGTCCTGTATAAAAGCTGCTTTTTGTTTTTCAAATATTCTGCAAGAGATATTTGAAGAGTTTCATGCTGGCAAAGCAAATTTATACTGGATTAGCACTTTGCCTTTTGTGACCATAACAATTTCACCTGGTTCTAAAAGCCCTACAGCCAGAAACACTGTATTACACAGCATATGTCAATACTGAGACTGCTGAGCAGTCAGGGATGCCTGATTCCGCATAAATACTGGAAACAGCACGGATTGTAAATTAGTTCTTGTACAGAGCTTGGTGCTGCTGCAGCTAAACTGCCTCTAGCACTCATGCTACTCCATTTAGCTACCACTGGTATGTTACCAGTGCACAGCAGTATGAACCTTAAACACACTCCACATTACACCTAATTGCCTATGGACCCAGTAAAGATACTTTGGCTAGATCCCATCTGCTGTGGAAAGGGGCTGCTAACTGGCTCTGTGATACCTCAAAAATCTCACATGACCAGAGCTGTTTCTCCAGAGGAGCAGTACAGAGCATCCACAGTAACATGGAGAATTCAGCCCCTGTGTCTGAATCAGGCCTCTGGGAACTGCTCCTCGCTTGGTTGCTCCTACAAACTCCTGCTGGGGTGTCAGGTGCTACAGCCAGAACTGAACTTTAAACACGTTTCGTCTCTGTTGGGCTTCCTGGGGTGAAGCAGCTCTTTGTCAGGGGACTGCCATTCCTCCAGGGTAGCAGAGAATGCACTGCGTTAATAAATCTCGTGCTTTGTTTGCGCTACTGACTTACATTGTAAATTTGAGGTGTCAGATGCTGCAAAGCTCAGCAGTACACAAAAGATCTATTTCAAGTAGACCCTTCATAGGATCACCCTTGTTTTCTCCCATAATGAATGAAGTTAAGGCTCTCAGCCTGTCCAGTCCAGCATGTTAAAGGGTTCTGATCTTTAGAGCATCATTAGTTCTATGTAGATAAAGCTTTTAAGACTTATTTTACTGGTGGGATACAAGTGTAAACGCAGAGCAAAAGCACCACAGCGAATGAGTGTATAGGAAACTGTAACACAAACCATTCTGTAAATAGGCATATTTAAGTATCTCTCTGCTTTTACCCAAAATTGGACTAAGGACTTTGTAAACTTTCTTATCTTAATTACACTGTTATAAACCTGGTGTGGGTCCACTGACCTCTCTCTCATTACTCTGAGTTGACTGCTATAAGAGTCCTTCTGTGCTAGGGCTGCTCTGTGAAAGCTGGCACATCTGGTCCCTGACTCTCCATCCCCGCAGTGACAAGATCAACCCTAGTTTTTAACTGCAGTAAGAAGTAAAAAACAAAATATGTTTGACCTTTTACATTGATAGCTCTCGCTAATACCAGACAACAGACTGGCACAAAGGTTGCCTATTTCTGTGTAAGGAAAAAAACAGATTATGATCCTCTTGGGATTGCAGAGCAGATGAAAATAGACGCCTTAATCAACCAGGCAGTTTGTGAACTTGGTCTGTAGGGACATGTAAATACATTCAGCCAAAATCAAGCACTTAGACAAAAGCATTTCTTTCTCAAAGAAATTGAGAAAGCTGCAGACATTTTGCCCAGTGCTCTACAAAGTCAACCGATAGAAAGAATTTCTCTCTGGGCTAAAATGATAGATGTTATTAAACACCAGTTCTATTGAAAGCATTTATTTTCAGGCTGGGATCTGTGATGCTCCAGGTATCAGCCAGGAAAGTGGCACCATTTGTGATAACAGCAAGCAGAGATCTTGGTGCACAGGGCACTTCCAGTCCACAACTGCCCAATGCAACAGCAGCAAAAACTGCGGTGCAGTGCTAGTGTATAGAAATGGGAGGGAGAAAGCGACTATGCAGCAGGTAGCAGGCAGGATGTATAAGAGGGTCCCTACACTGTTAGAAAGGACAAGCTTGGATGTATCTGTCACAAGGGAATACACCGGCCAGCAGGTTCCCCCTCTGTCCATCACATGCTCACCCAGCCCAGCACAAAGACCTTCCTCATGAGCGGATAAGGAAACCGAGAGTTTTGGGAGAAGGACAGCCTGCACACTGAGTATGCAAGAAAGGACATGGGAAGACATCACATGGAGCTTTTTCAGGTTAAAATGAATGCTCTTCAAGAATGATGTCCTTCGCTCTTCACCAGTGTTTGAAGAAGCTCTTCATGTCTTACCTTCTCGAATGGCTGTAAAGGGCACTCCCTCCTCTGCCTCCAGCCTGATCACTTTCAATGCCACCAACTGGCTGTTGATCCTGTCAGGTCAGAGTAGAAGGTCACAGGAAGCACCTCAGTGCTCAGCATGACAACATTAACTGTCTCCCGGGGTGCTCCACACTTACCCAAGCAAAATTTCTAGGTCTCACTCCTCCACCCAGGCCAAGCTCAGAAAGGAAATACAAACCATCTCCATCTGTCTTCATTAGCAGCAAAACAGGAGCCAGCCCGCCTGGCTAGCGCAGCACTGTTCTGCTGACCAGGTATTGCTAGAGCGTGGGTTTGGGCAGTGTTCCCACTCTGCCCCCTCACAGCCTTCCTGCACATGTGTGATGGCAGCATGGCCTCACCCCCAATTTTTCCATCATGCAGGGATCACACATTTCAAGGAAAACCCTCGCTGCCTCCCTGGTGCAGCCAGACAACCTCCTGGCAGGCTGCTGTGGAGCAAAGTGTCTTTGTGGAACCTCCGTGATTGTAGTGGAGGAGTTCCCTGAAAAATTGGGATGGGGCTTTGCGAATATCCTCGTTAACGGCAAAGGCAGACCTTTGATTTGCCTTTATCTCCCATAACAAGTGTTTTCAGCAGGCACTGGGAAGGCAATAACGGCACCAGTGATCCTTGCTCACCTGCTGATTCCCTTGTACACAGTTGCACAGGATCCTTCACACAGCTTCTCTAGATGTACATAGGATGTGGCAGCTCCAAATGGGATCCCTTGTCTCTGCTTCATGAAGAAATTGGTATGTGTTTTAGATTGCTGGGTAGAACAAGAAGCTACTAGCATGTCATTCAGTAATTAAATACTGATTCCATGGCTGGAATAATCATAGAATGAAGTATCTCGTGTCTGGCTCTATGGATGCTGCACACTCACCCATTTGAACCTCTCCACAACATCCTGCTCCTGGAAAGGATCAGCGTAACTCCAAGGCCTCTGCGTCCGGCACCTCCAGCTCTGGAGGGTGTGGAGCTGTGGGGGCTGCAGTGAGGGCAGAGGAAGGGGTGCTCTGCTTACATCCGACAGCTGGCACAGGAAAAGAAGGCAAACTATATCACTGGCAAACCACCATTTTACTGATGTGATTCTTTCCTTTCTCCTTGGCTGCACTGGCTTTGAGAACTTCACACCATTTTCATCTCTCTCCCCATCAGTCACAGATCTCTGGTACAGTTTCTCAGCTTCATCTGTAAGAGGAACAACTGTCTGTATGTTCCTGTCTTGGTAAATGGTAGCACTCACTCTGAGAACACAGGAAGATAAAACTGCCCTAACTGCAAAGGACGCTTCTACCTATCATTCTAAATGCATGTTATTCTCTCTTACCCTTGATTTAGAATCATAGAATCATTATGGTTGGAAAAGACCTGAAAGATCATCAAGTCCAACCATATATCCAATGCCACTATGCCTGCTAAACCCACTAAACCATGTCTCAAAGCACCACATCTAAACATTTTTGAACACCTCCAGGGGTGGTGAGTACACCACCTCCCTGGGAGCCCGTTCCAATGCCTAATGACTCTTACAGTGAAGAAGTTCTTCCTAATATCCAATTTATTCATCTCTAGATAGCAATCTGTTACAGCAGGGACTAAAAACCAAATGCAGAAGTGGAATTTCAGGAAATTTAAATTTATGCCGCCTTCTCCTCCTTTACTCCTCACCCCCCTCCCCCCTCTTCCTCACCACTGTATAATTTACACAGCCTGTTAATTTTGCCCATACAGCATTAACAGTGCCGTAAACTATACAGCTATAAAAATAGTAGTAATGAATTGCTGGCAGGCTGCAAGCTCCTCCTGAACAGCTACACTGGATGGGTGCCTGCATTATCATTTGACTCAAATATAACAGGATTTGTAATTTACGGCATGCTGCCTCCTCCAGAACTGTAGGTTGTTGGCTCCCTCCCTGTTTTACAGTCCCTCATTGGCATAGAGCTCGCTGGAGCACAATCTTGATCCCATTGATCCCATCAAAGGCATTTATTGTCATCTAAGGCACGGAGTCCTCTTTCAGTAGCTTCACAAGCCTGAAGCTGCAAAGTTTGATGCTCTGTCGGTAGAAGCAAATGTGAATGTTTTGCACCCCCACAGCAAGTGAAAGGACCCAGGCTTAACCTATCTCAATGCAGAAGTATCACGGTGTGATAGTAAATACCTCTGCTGTAGATGCTGCATCCATGTGCTGAAGGTCTTGGATCTGCTGGGACCCCCTTCTCTCTGAACAGCAACTGCAGCATCCTGGTCTGCCAGCACTTACACACAACATGTCTCCCATGTCGTCCTGTTTCAATTAAAATGTATCCCTTTTTTTTTCCTCCTTTGCTCCTCCTCATCCCTCCATCTGAAGTAACAGTTCATATGACTCGCATGAGGTCTCTGCCTCAAGCAGTCTTGTGATTTCTACAGTTTTTCTTTGAAAGTCCAACATGCAGTGATCCAAATTCACCCCTGGAGTAGCTCTATTGATTTCAGCTCAATTGGCACATGCCCTCCAAAAATAGCCAACATTTTTTCACAGCTAAATGTGGAGAATTAAGCAATAAATCCAAACTTTCTGCTCCTACAAATTTCTTTCAGTTAAGCAACTGTCAGTGTAATGTGTTAGGTAAAGAAGTGATAGGTTTTGTACAGGAACAGACCTTGAATTCCCTCCATGTCTATAGCAGTTACTATTCTATATGCCGTTAGGCTTTAAGTTGAGCTATGTGAGCAGTGTGGCTGAGTTGTGCTTTCTGCAGGAACTGTACATTGACTGTCCTTGCTTTAGTATTTAGGTTCTTAGCCATGATGGGGTGGCATTGTCAGCATGGGGACCTGTCTGTCCCTGTTGGATGACTTGTCTAATGGATGCAGTGAGTTGTAGCTGATAGAAAATAGGCTTGTCCACATGTCTAAATAACCAGAGAAAACTGATTAATCCAGCCCAAAATAGATTTCATCAATTCTGTACTAAGCAGGCAATGCACAGTGGACTTATGCTGGATGTGGACAGACAAAAGTCCCCTTCTTTCAGCCCCTCGTGAGTAGGAGTCACTGTGCAGCTTCCTAGGACTCACACCCAACCCACACTGAGAAAATGCTGATTAGGGGTGAGGGAGGAGGCATCACACTGTGGAATTTTTATGCTGGCCCCTTAGGTCCTTCAGTTTTCATTTGAATGCATGATGTGAAATCTTCCCTTTGCTTCACTGTTTTGGTGTCTAAGAATAACACTATTTCCCTGAGCAGAAGGCTTTTTTCAAGCAAAAATGTCCTGGGAAGGCAGGAACAATTTCTGTGTCTCATTGCAACCAAACTATGCAGCCCTTTGTATGGCAAGAAGGAGCTAATATACTTGGAAGGCTTGATTTCTTTCACATGATTTTCTTTTGCACTCCCCAGTTAGCCATAATTTGCTAAATATCTATCATCATGGTCTTCGATCTTCTATTTATTTTCCACATATTCTTTGAGCCATCAGAATACAGCAGTAATTTGGATGTGCTGTCCAGGCATGAGAAAGGTTGTCTATTTGCAACATACTCAGTAATAAACTGGTTATGCAAGCATCGTTTGCACATCTGTACAAAGTTTCTTATTCTGGAAAATATTTTTTATTGTTATGACCATATTTATACAAATGGACTTTTAGAATACATTTAAGCATAAATAATACTTGCATTAGACATTTTATATATATAGGGAATGGAAAGATAAATTTTCAAAAAGTAGACAATACAAAAACATACATATTAATTCATATGAAAGTTATTCATTTTAATCTTAGGTACATTTTGTGTCAGGGAGTAGAGAGGAATTACTCTGTTACAAAGCAAAGTGATCCAACTTTTGCCAGTTAGCTGGAGCTGGTAAATGAAGAAAGCACGGTAATAGCTGGTGGTTCCGGTTATTGAAAAAAAAAAATAAATGGAGTTTTCATTCCAGTTAGCAGAGGAAATGCTCTAATAGAAATGTTTAATAGTTATCCTTAGAAAATGTAAGAGTTTATAAAGGAGAGCCTTCACCTGACTTCAGAACCACAGTTTTTAAAGGAAAGCTTCGAGCAATGCAAGAAATAGTCTACGAAGTGCTGACATAACAAAAAAGTACATTTGTCAAAACTTGTTCAAGTAGAAACACATGTATATACACATATTGGGGGGGGGGGTGTATAGTGTATATATACACATGCAGGTGTATCTGTGCTTATGTATTTTAAACATATTCTGTAAAATTTATGCATGCATAAAAACATACATAAAACGTTGTGTGCGCAACACATCTACATGCACATATACAGAACTATTTAGAAAAGGCTTGTCCCGTAGGCAGGCTCTACATTAGCGTTATCACAAAACTGCGGCACGGGCCTGCTCCCATTTAAACCAGTAAAACTGAACTCAGAGGTCTTACGGAGCAGGAAAGGATGGCTGGGCATTATCGCCGGTTATTGATCAGGTTTCCTGTGTAGGTTATAGCTTTGTTCTTTATCTGTGCCTCTAACATTTTACAACGTCTGTTCAGGTGTCCTTCCTGC
>NW_009628819.1:0-456 GCF_000690535.1 Cariama cristata
GTGTAATTTTTCCTTAAAATAAGAATACTGTTTTAAATCTGTCCTAGACCTGTTCTCCAATAGTGGATTAATGTGCAACATATACATAAAGAAATAAATTTATCTGAAAGAGAAACTGTACTATCCTCAGTACGTCAATAAACACTTAAGTATATACAGAATACTCAGTAAGTTTGCAGATGACACCAAGCTGAGTGGTGCGGTTGACACACCTGAGGGACAGGATGCCACCCAGAGGGACCTGGACAAGCTCCAGAAGTGGGCCCATGTGAACCTCATGAGGTTCAACAAGGCCAAGTGCAAGGTCCTACACCTGGGCAGGGGCAACCCTCAATACAGGGTGAGGATGAAGGGATTGAGAGCAGCCCTGAGGAGAAGGACTTGTAGGTACTGGTGGATGAAAAGCTGAACATGACTCGGCGATGCACACTCACAGCCCAGAAAGCCAACCATCTC
>NW_009628820.1:0-23859 GCF_000690535.1 Cariama cristata
CGGGCCGGTGTGAGAGTCTCGTCAGGCGCGGAAGCAGCGCCGCCTCGCCACCCCCCGCTCCTGCTGTCCGCTTCGGTAGATCTCCCGCAACAGCCGACATCAGCCGGTACTCGCCCTCCTCCCCGACAGCCCGGCCCGGGCTGTGTGTCTCACCGGGCGCTGTTGGGTTTGGCATGAAGGAACCCAGCGGGGAACCGTTTGGCACCAGGCAGCCCGGTTACACCGCGCTGAAAAGTTGCGTTTCACCCACAGGTCTACAGTGACACCACGGTGAGAAACGGAATTCACTCCTGGGTTTGCTGTGCTTTGGTACCTCGGGCAATAGCAAAGAAATAGCAGTGCAAAGCGATTCTGAAAAACAACAATGCCATTTCCTGCTAGATCCGGAATTTTAAAGCCTGTAGTTATACGGTTAATCACTCTCTTTAAGTGAATTCATGTAGTAGTGAAGCTATTTTAATGTCAGGTAATCGTGGTTTTAGGGCAAGTAAGCAGAACGTTAGAAGGAAAATGTGTTTATTTGGTTATGCAGTGTGGCATGTTGCATAGACAAACTTGTCCATGCCAGGTTCTAGATAAAAAAGCACATGCCTTATGATATATATTTATTTAAGACCAGCTGTGTTGACCACTTCAATCTGCACATTCCCACCAATTTTTGTTATATGAAAGGATTGCACTAGTTGTGTAACTTTGTGCTAAACGTAGCCTAGGGAGAAAATAACCTGTGCTACCATAAAATAGAAGCAATTGTTTTAAAATAAGTTGTCTGATATTTTTTTTGTTTGCAGTTTTATGCAGATCTGCAGTTAGTTTCTAGAAATGTCCACGATACCTAGATATACATTTTCAGATACTCAAAATATAGGGCACTTTTCACACAGTCTTAAAATCTGCTGCAGAATTTGAGATTTCTGAGGATATCCTATTACCGATTGGCGTCCTCACAAAGGTCAAGAGAGGGGATGAAGGAACTGACTTCCCATTTCTTACTTACAGAAGTGTCTGGACTCCCCAGCTTCGACTGTGTAAGCTAAGCAGGTATTAAGGGACAAGCCCTGCCTATGGGGTTTGAATGGACAGGACAAAAGATGGAAAAAAGGAGAGGTAACATGAATTTTCTAAGGCCTTGTTTAGAGAGGATACTTGAGAAAGTTCAGATGAAATTAGATTTAAAATGAAAAACTAATTTAAAACCACTTACATTCTGGATTCTAACTCTTAATAATGCACACTTTAAATTAATAATGAGGGCTACTTCTGTGATGTTTATGTGTCCATGTGTAGGCAATTCTTAAGCTTATACAGAAAGTCAGATATATACCTGGAAACAGAAGCCAGCCATCAGACCCTTCAATTGTCTTTGATTCCTATGATGCTAAGACATTTTGCACCTGCCAAAACTTTGGTCTGTGTCTCTAGGGCTCTTGAATCTTTTTTTAAAAAAAAAAAGAAGTTCAACATCTAACTGTTGTTCCCAGGCAAGTCCTTTAAGTAGAAAAAGAAAAGGGTTAATTGAATAACTGCTGGTTTCAGTAATTCTTTCTGCCATCACTTAAGTCAGACAATAATCCTGCTGTCAAATAATTCAAAGAAAGGTGGGACAACTGAAGCACTTAAAATTTCAGTTAAGCAATGCTTCAGCACAGTTAGAAAAAATTATCATTTGTGCTTGGAAGTATGGGGTTTTCCCACCAGACTCAAGCTTGCTAACACAGACTTCTTGTTTTCCAAACTTCCATGCAGGAAAAACTCATACTATAAAAGAACAAAACCTTAACAAAAAGAGAAAAAAGAAAAGAAAAATGCTCTCTTGTAGCTTTGAGGTTGACAGTTGTCTCTATTGCAAAACTATAGTCTCGGCAGCCCCTCAGCGTGCTATTTTATAACCATTGTCCTGAAAACCACTATGAGTCAAAGCCAATTTAAGCAAGGGAAAGTGACATAACCACTGGTTACCAGCAGCAATGCAATGACAATCTCTCTATCAGGGATACGCCACCAGTATTTACATAGTTACATAGCAGACACTTAAAGAGATAAGTCATGGTTTAAAGGGAGGATTTCTAGCAGCACGTAAATTCAAGATAGGGAATGGAAATAGATTATCATACAAAATGTAATCAGCATTTGAGCTCTGAGAGGAAGTTGCACAGTTTCTGGTTACAAGGTATGAAAGCATTCGCAGGGCTAGCTGACAGTCTGATCACTCGGGACTGAAATGAGTCTCAAAAAAGCGTTGTGAAATGTCCTTCTGGGAATTCTCTTACACCAGCAGGGACGTGGCTGAAACATTTCAAGAGAACAGGGTAGCTGTGCTTATGAACCACTCCTGTGGTGGAAGCTGTGTGCGTAGGAGGGTTCAGAACACAGACCTTTATCCAAAGCTAGAAAACGGTTAAGACCTTACCGTGGATGGCTTATGGGCAACAGCTCTGCGACTTCTTCGGGAAGAAACCAGCGGGCTCTGCCTCTGCTAGTTCCTGGTATGTGTGGTGTTTGGTAAACGTTAGTACTTTGTGGGGTGTGACAGGTACAGAGTGAGCCATGCAGTCACTAATGGCAAAATGTTTCAGAGCCAAGATACTAATTTACTGTTCAATAGAAGTCAAACAACTACAAAATATTTGATTCTGACATCAGGCCCGGCTCTGCAAAGACTGTTGCAGCAAAAACAGCTGTGTAAATTGAATGTACATACTCAATCTAGATATGCTGGGGTGTTTTATATAACACATCCTGAAAGCTTGGAGTTTTCATACGTTCATACATATATTCATGGATTTAGAGCAGCAGTGGGTCATGAGGTGTACTTGATTAGAAAGCAAAAAAAAGAAAAAGCAAAATGGGGAAAAAAAAAAGCAACCCCCTACCTACCTGCATTGTTCATGAGATCAAGACTGGATCTATCCTTCTCTTAAACAGAAGAAGTTAAAGCTAGGAGGTGACTCACTCCGCAAAAGCACATCTCCCTTGTATGATTTTTCTACAAAGGGGGGTTTAATTTCTTCCTTTTAATGACAATGAGCACAATACCGATCTTCTTCCAGCAGTTAATGGCTGGCATAACAGGCAGTATGAGAGCATGACTACATTCTTCAGCCGCCTTCTGGAGCTATAATCTGCATCACACTTTGAGACCACAAAAACAACCAACAAAACTGTTTCTTTCCCCTCTCAAACACAACTAACCCAAGTGTGAAATTCCGACCTACTAGTCATGCTGACAAAGCTCCTTCTTTACTGGAAGCAGGGATGTGAAAAGTCACATCACAAATACAGCCATAGATGGCTTTTTATTTTCAAGCGCTCTGCACGCACTGTAATAGTCCAGAGGCACGAACAGATTTGGACTGATGGCCCATGGAGTTGAGCCAAGTTAAAAAAAAAAAAAAAAACACCAACCAAAAAAAGAGGGAGGTCTGACCATTATGTCAGGAAGCTGCACTAACTTACAGTTAGAGAATAAAAAGTGAAAACATATGAATTCTTCTGCGTTATTTTGCCATTGAATCTCTGAATGACTTCTGGCAACTATCTTTAACTCTCCTTTTGCATTCTGCCTACTGTGACTACTCCTCCATGCATTGCGCATCTCTGCTATTGTATGCATACGATTTACATTGAAAAACATTCAAGTTCAAGTTCTATTTTAAATGTTTTAACACATTAATATTGAAAGTAAAGGCATAATGTTCCATATACTATAAAGGAAAGTAAAGAAAAGGTGTAATGGAGAAATTTATGTTCATATACTCTGGTTAGAAAATCGCTAGAATTAAGACATTCACAAATACATTCTCCAGTTTAAATAAATGCATGGCATCATCAAAGAGAGAAAGCAACTGGATCACTGGGGTTTGTTTTCCAGGGAAAACTACCAATAGAACCTGTGAAAAGTCCTTATTACCTATTGGTCCGTCAACAGCGTGTAATAAGAAAAAAACCAGTGCCCTTCCCACGCAAACCTCCTACCTTCCTAATTGATGACTGGCTAGTGATCAGCTTGATGAGACCTCCGGACTGACAAAGCGAGCATCCCATTCAGGTTGTATCTTTTGCCATGTGATACAGAAAGGGGGATTCACAGTGTGTCCTTGAAGCGTAACCAAACCTAGAGTGAGTTGGGTAAAATCATTTCTGTTCAGTCATACTCAGATTCTTAGAAGGTTGCTTTTGTTCTGTATTGGAATGAAAGGGCTACAGTCAGAAAATCAGTGGAATTTAAATTCCAGAGTATTTAATTGTGAAGTAAGAAGATATTTCAATGTTGAATAAATATTTAACACATAATTCACTATGAAGTTCTGAGAAACTTAACTGTAATTTGAAGGCTCGTATTTTATCAAAACTGAGCAACTGTCCACTAGCCACTCCCATGAGCCATTTTGGTGACAACTGCTGTTTTACTGGAAAGCTAATCTGACAGAAGGAAAGCCCAAATTAACTCTTCTTTTAAGTAGAGAGGAATGAAAATCCCAAGTGTTTAAGTACCCCTCAGAGTGCATGGTAAACCTCCAGTTACAGTAGACTTCTGCTTAATATGGACAAACTTGAGACTGAGAGGTCCATCACCCCTTGCAGAGAACATGAGGAAAACAGTCAGGAAGCCTTTCCATTTCTGGAGAACATGGACAATTGCTGTTACAGGAGAACAACTGAATGAATATATTCTGTCTAGAAGGTAAAGGTCTTTATGGATTCTTCTGCTTTGACCAGTAAAAAAAAAACTTTGCAAATGTCTTGAGCAATAGGTCATTTTACAGCCATGCAGCATTTCGTTTGTCTGAAAAGACTTCACTTATGGTCTCAGTTGACATACCTTTCCAGGTTGAAACCACATAAACCTAAACATTGAGAAGGGAGAGGTTATAACAAGGAACATAAGAATGTATGTTTTGTTTCACAGCTTGTGATAATGTAATGCCAGGAAGAAGATGAACAAGCTTCATAAAGTAAAACCAAAAAGAAAACATCACATTAACGCAATCTACAGTCCACTTGAAGTTATAGGAGCTAAGTCCTCTTTATGTGCTTTGGTGTGACCTGAACACAATAGTTAAGATGCAGTATGGATCAAACTTGGAAGTTATTGATGAGTAACCTACAAAGCAAATGGAACACACAGCTTTTAAATAGTTCAAAATCATGGCTGATAGGTTTATTTGAAACTACAGGACACATTCTTGCACAGGTTTTAAAAGCTTTCTGGACCACAGCTATTTAGCTGTCTTTAGATTGGTATAGACTGCTTTCAAAGAAGTCTCCTCTTAAGCAGTATGACAATGAAGTATTTTTATGCCTGTTGCGATTCTTAAAATCCAAGAGCCAAGTCATCCTTTCCTACACAAACATTTCTGGGGGTGTAAAAGGCCTCATGAATCCACAATCATAATTTCAGTAGTTTTCCGTGGGCAGTGAGGGAGATAAAGGCAAGTTCTACAATCACAAAAAATGAGAGAAATATGGGTGGTACTACTGAGGTAGAAACCCTGAAAGCAGCTGGAATAAGCCAATGCTTAACAATGGTAGTGACACATGCTTTCTAAACTACCTCCGACAGCCAGATAAATCCTATAGATCTAGGGCCCACGCCCTGTGCTGTCTTTGGGCCATTGCTCACAGCCTCCATATCTTTGCTCCTGGGAAAAACTCGTTCAGGCAATGATTGAGGAATGCATCCCTTCTTGGCAACACTCTTAGGGACATACTTGTGGTCCCACGGTATTTAAATGTGACTTAAAACATATGCTTCAAGTTAAAGGAGTTCTTCCAAGGTTTATTCATGGGGCAAAGGAGTAACTTAGAATTCAGTATTTCAGTTGGAAGGGACCTACAATGGTCATCTAGTCCAACTGCCTGACTAATTCAGAGGCTGCCTGACTAATTCAGAGGCTGCCTGACCAATTCAGGGAACCTCAGCCTATGCTTAGCTGTTTTCTTGACCTGGGGGCTTGGATATCCTCATACCTTTCACCCCAGAGGCGGTAGACAGCCTCTTCATCCTGGGGTCTGACTTGCACTACTGATGAGTACGTAGCTTTATTCGTCTACCAGATTACTGCCTCCTGCTGTTCACTGTCATCGCAGTGCCAGAGGGCTCTGCCCAGTAGTAAGTCAGATGATGCCATTCACATCGAACATGCAGGAAATACACAGAAACAACAGGCAGGCAAGTCCAGTTAGAAATCTATGAGATTACTGCCATTTAGCCCATTCTGATCAACCAGATAAAGACTTAGATCGCACCTTTCCACTGCTGCAATTCCATGGAATTAGTTCTGAAAGCTCAGCTGATACTTCTTTCTTGATCCACAGGCTTCCAATTTTCTTCAAAATTAGCCTTTAAATATCTGTAGCTATACCTCAGTCACTTAGTGAGAGGCCAAACAGCATTTTACTTACGCAAAACTCAAGTTCACATTTGTCATACTAGAGTGCAGGAGTGGTTTTTTTATTTTATTTTTTTATTTGAGATGTTGCAGAGCTTTCTTATGATACACACTGATAGGGCTTCCGGTAGCAGGCTTTAAAAAAATAATTAGAGTGATGAGTCATAATCAGAAATAAATGACTCTTACATCTATTAAGACAGTTATTTAAAAAAGTTTTGATGAATCATGCAAAAATGCTCGCAAACAGCATTATACTTTTTCACAGATATATTTTTTGTTTTCCTAAGTCTTATGAAAAGAGCTTGTGCTTTTAACGCTTGAATCAAAAAAATATTTACAGCAGACATTATAAATGCTACATTGCAGTTCAGACAGGCAAAGTGGTGATGGTCCCCTGCTTTGCCATTAACAAAACATACTGAGGGTTTCAGATCTGTTCTATAAACTCCCAATTTAAAAGTGTTCAGTCCTGGATCTTCAGTATGCTCCTTTTCTCCAAATCATTCATTTCCTTCAGTATAAGGGCAACATTGTATCTCAGTTCTTGAAACTTTGCAACTGGCACCTGAAACAGAATATTCAGGTTAGAAAACATGGAACATCTTAGCAACTTTGACTAAGGCATGCCTATGGATAGGGAGCATTCCACAGTGTCAGCCCAATCTCTCTTAAAATACTTTTTTTTCTTTTAGACTTAAGACAAAGGATTTGAGGTTAATAACATTCACTTAATTCAACTAAATCATCTGGGTGAAAAAAGAGAGCGAGAAAAACCAGCTACATAGCACATTTTCTATACTGCCTGATATGAGAAAGGAAGTACTCCAGGATGTAAACTGATGGCTGCTGTGGTAAAATAAGAAAGTCATGGATTGGAAGGAAAGATAAAGACACCTGAAAGGTCGTGGAGCCTACAGAATTCTCAAGCAACAAATTCCAGATATTCTGCTTGTCCAAACTTGCAAGAGGAAAGAATTGTGCCTCAAAGCAAGAGACTTGCCAGCAACCTCGAGAGCAAAGAGGACTGGGCACTGTCTATACATGGAAGGCAAAAGATTTTGATTGGATATAGAAAACCTTTCCAACTGTGCAGGAGACAAATGGACTTTCCTTTACCATTTCAAGCCCGAGAAGCCAAATGGATGGAAATCTCTTATCTGTTAAGACAGGGATCCGCAGCTCAGCACAGGCAAAGACTGGGTGACACAGACTGACATTAGTGCGCAGTGCACAAATGCACGTGCTCACGTGAGTACCAATGGCAGTCTACCTACTCCCAGGCTGCTCTGCAGAGCACTGCCTAATTTACTCTACTTCTATGACTACACTGAAGACATGCAGTTCTTTTGATACAGTCCCTTGTTGTCCTTCTGCCTACTGTACCACAGATATCAATTATGTGAGAGGCATCCAACATCTGATTTGCATTTTCCATATACATCAGAAATGCATAAAAAGGCATCATGTCCTTTTCACTTTTGACACATATATAACAAGATTTGAAATGCTGCAATTCCCATTGCTTTTTAAAAAAAAAAATCTTCATTGTCAGAAGTCACACTGCGATTACAAAACCAAACCAAACCCAAGAGACCAAAAAGTGTGATTTTTCCCTGCGGCATACACATTTTAAAACTGTTCATAATGGAATTATCTTCTGGACTTGTCATCTTACATAGAGCCCTGTTAGTTAGCAGGACATTCCGAATGTGTCCGAATGAAAGGAAACTGAAGAGCTGAGGACTATTATTTGCTTATATGTGGTACCTTGAACCAAAACACAGGTTTATCCCAAAGAGCTACTAACTGTGGGAAGACCACTCATCAGATACAGAAATCATGTTTACAGCCAGATCTTTGGCATTCAGATCTAAGCAGCAGCAGCAAAGAGTTGATTCTAAGAGAAGCACATTGTTTGCTATCAGGTATCTGCACTTCTGCATGTACTGGACAAGCACACCAACACATCTCCACTGCAGAACAGCAAAGGGTCTTCCACAGACTTAGAACAAAACAACCTAAAACCAAACCAAAACAACCAAGAACAATGCCACCAAGATTTGACATTATATACCAGGAAATAAAGCCCCAAATCTAAACAGTAAAGAATATATACTGGTTTTTATTCTCACAAGTGAGACTTACCCTGTTGTAAAGGGTTAATTTGAAGTCCATGGCATCATTTAAGTTCCATGGAAGACCTCAAACAGAGCGTACGGGATGCTCTGAGCTGGACTGTCCACAGATGGGTGAATTCGATCTCCTGTCAAGTGACACCCTCAACACTTGCAATGTAGCACAGAGTTTGTGCCTTACTCAGTAGCTGCCTTCTTGTGAAACACTGTCCCAGTAAAATCAGTCCACCTCTTTCAACCCACAGTGCTTTGGTGCTTCCTCCAGACTACTGCTAGCACATGAACTGAAGCCAAAATCTTTAGAGTTCAAATGCAACAATGCCTGCTGTGCACTGAATTCCTGTATGCACCACCATGTTATTTATAGAACAAACAGCATTCCTTTTCAAAGGTTAAAAATATGGAAGAGTTTGTGCCATCTTCTGGCAAGCCTTTATGTACAGTGTCATAAATACTGTCACTGACTAATTCTGACGTAAAAAGCAAAGAGGTTTTTTTTTACTTTCTTTCTAGCAGCAAGAACTGTACTGAAGAAAAACAATAAAACTACCTCTGCCACAGAAGAGAATGTTGACATTCTCTACCAAATGTAGGAGGTTTAGAAGTGTATGATACATTATATAAACTACCCCAGTAATTTTCCTGCCCTCAAGAGCCACCGTCAGGTCTGAAGGTTACAGTTGATAACAAACCCATAATTTTTAATCAAACCAGATACTGCACAACAGTACGTTTCAGTAATTAATATTCTTCTAACAAATGAGGTTTCAGCAAAATGTGTGTAAGAACAAGGTATGAAATGATTTTGGTTGGCATTTTGTTATATATTGTATGCAGCTACACTGAACATGAAGGATTCCAAAGCAAACCAACCAATGATAATGCACTGTTTACAAAAGCTTTAATATTTTAAACAGTAATTCAACTTTCTAAGAACTTCAAGTGATTTCTTTTTTATTTATTATGGCAATCAGACTTACTTCAAAGCGATGAGCTGTCCCATCTGAAAGCTTCATCATCATTAGAATGGATGGTTGAAGTGCACGGGCCAGTGAACTGAAATTATTTGCATTATTAGTATTACAACAATAGACATCAGCAGTGTGATGAGTACAGCATTGTATATTAACAATTTAAAATGTTCATGTAGGCTTTACACAGAACATGAGTAATTTCAGTCACAGAGTCCTGTACCTGGCTGGCCAGAAACTCATCAACATCGGAGTCCTGTCCAATTTACTTCAGTATTGAGAATAAAACATTTTTTAATAGTTTAGTAGCTGCAAGTTTAGGAGCATTTTCATTTTACATAATAATCAGTTTAGTGGAACTATGATGGGTTAAGAGCTGACCAAGTACTGCTAGTAATAATGCACAGTTTTCTTATGCAGTTTACCATGTTGCATTAATACTTTTTATCCCTTCATACTTTCAACTGCCATCTCATTTGGCGAATCAAACTCTTCCAGTCTTCATCCTAAATTTGTGTTGTTATTTTATTTGATGACCCAAAGAGGGGAAATGAGTCATTCTTGTGCAGCTTCCATCAAGCGATGTTGCCAAAGCCTGTTCAGGTACTGACAGGCGTTACAGCCAGAAGCCATGCCTCTTCACAGAGGCTGTTGCTGGATGATGAACAAGAAATCTCAGGAGGGAGGTTGACTGGAAAGGAAAATCAGAGGAAGGAAAATAGAAAAGGATAATGTATTGCTCCTGTGTTGTTTGGAAAACAAATCATAGGATTTGCCTGCAGCTTGCAAGCATTATGCCCGAGGATGTTTATCTGTACATTTTGCTGTCTTATAGGTACAGATTTTTTCTGCCTAGTGATACCTGTGTGGTGCTTACAGCACTGCTCTTCTGAGAGTCACTTGAACTAGTAGCTTGTGGCCATTTCGATTTTCACTTAGGAGCCTTTTTTCTCGATTTCAGGAAGACTATCCCTGATTACCCATGGGCCTCTCAACTATGGCAGCAAAGAGACTGCACTCTCCCTTGGGTATTCACGAATGCAATATGACGTCACTCATGCTAACAATTTATGCTACTGACAAATACTGGATCATCTTCCAATTTCTTCCACCCTGCTCTGTCTTGATTAGAACTAGATGACAGGTTTCTGTTTCCTTCTGGCTCTATCCAAAGATCCACCTCCCAGCTGCCTCTGGTGTGGCAGATGGCAAGAAGCTATTCACTGCAGGTACAGACAGGGTGATCACAAAGGCCTTTACTTCAATTTTTGAAAGAAACTAGGAGGTAGATTGATGACCAATTGCATAAATATGGCAGTGTAAAGGTGCTGTTCTGAAGCCTACAGCAGACCGTACAGGTGATGGAAGTCTACAGCAGACCATACAGGTGATGGAAAGTCATTTTATTTAACATGTGCAACATATAAGCGGTAGTCTACTTGAGAAATTGAATAGGTTATTTCCCTCCCCTGCTTCAGTGAAACTGAGAGCTTGGCTCGCCGCATGAGGCTCAATCCATCTAATTTATTCCATCATTTTTGAGGACCTGTGGAGTTGTATCAGCTCCATTCAATTTTAAAATACTGAAAGAGAGACTCAAACTTTAGCACAAAGGTTTTAGAGATTAAAACAAATAAGTAGCTTAAAAAGTATCATCAGTAGGAGACGAAGGCAGCAGCCTGTTGGCAGGTCCATGTTAACAGCAGTAACCTGTATATAAACTGACTTCTACACTGTTTAGAAAATCCCCTTCATATCTCACCATTTAATGCTACGTGGCAATCCTTAACAGCAAGATACATTTTAACACCGTTAACATTTTTAAGCAGCACAAGAAGTTAGTTTAACCTTGGGCAAAATAATTTCTAGGGTCCTGCAGGATTCTCTTTTATACCTTGTGGATATAGCTACGTCCACTCTCCACTTGAAGTCCTGGATGCTTGGCAGCCTACTTCCTTGTATCAGAGCTGTGCTGCCAGAAGCAGGACGCCTGCAGAGTAAATCAGAAATGGGAGACTGACACGCAAATTCGTAAAAGAAACAACAATCTAAAGAGAAAATAAGATTCCTCAGAACAATCCTGTCTGGACCTTGTTTCTCTCCTACATCTATCCTCATTTAGAGAGGTCTGAATAAGTGGAGGTTTTGTGTATTTAAGACAGCTGTGCTCAGATTACCCACTTTTCCCATGCGTAACTATGGTCTGTGTTAAAAAAAAGAGACCAAGTGACTCTGTGTAATTCCAGTACACTGATGTCACTATAAAGTTCAGTAAGAGTCATTGTGGTGGCTCGCATATCTATTATTTGAATTATATGCAACTGTGAGGCATAGAAAGGGATCTGCAAATGTATCTTTACCTTCACGCAGATCCAACAGGAACAAGCAAGCAGGAATATGACTTAAGCAAAAAAGTTGGAATAAGGTCACTGTGCTGCTTCAGCAGAAAGCATCTAGTATTAGCGAGCAGCAATGTTTTAAAATATAATCATATTAGAGTGTACTTTGAAGCATACTTTAAAAAAATCACACAGTGGTTCTTGCTAATCCAACATAATTTACAAACTCTAAGGTCCTTACATAATGTTCACACCACAACCTTCAAGATTTTTGTCTAGTCTAATATGTAAGAAGCCAAGACTTCATGTATTACTCATATTGCAGGAAGAATCAGGCTGATCAAGCCTCAGTTTATTTCTGTGAGGAAATGCAGTTGACAGCGATTAAACTTCAGATGGTTGACACTCTTTAAAATTTTAACAGCATCTTAAGCTCTGGGTAAGTAAACAAGTCAAATCTGATACAAAGACATAACAACCACCCATTTTTAGATATATATGCAGAAATATCTTCAAAATGAGGTCACTCAGTTGGTCCATTCAGGAGCTAGTCTGGACTCTGTGTTACTTACCTTTTTTTTTTTATATTTTTTTTTTTTTTCCTAAGCATCCCATGTCTCTGGAAGTTATTCACAGTATATTTCAAAGCTACTCCAGTACTCCTGCTAAGGGCAGGATAAGAAACGTTACATCCTTTATCCATGGTGCTAGACATATTCTAATTACAGATTTTACAGCAGTAAGGAATCCTCTCTGAACAAATCAAGGACTGTAGGAATGATACTCTAACATCCCTACTCAGATTCTTCTGTGCAAGTTATCTGGTGCCTTTAGAAACTGCCCAGAAAAATTAATGATTTGATAAGGTACACAAAACTGACGGGCTGAGATCCTCCAATACTCTAGCATTTAGCAAAGGCAATATAAGAAAGAATTTATCCTTTTTTGGGGGCTGGGGGGGGGTGGGGGGATGTTGAGTGGCGTCAGAAGTGACACACATTCCTAATAGTGTGGTAAAAGAATGAGTGGAAAAAACTAGATCAGCTGGTTCTTACTCGTTGTCGGCTACTGGATAGGAACTGGGTGCAACCATGAGGAGCTGGAGTCTAGAACAGTCATTAGCAGGATTAAACAATAAAAACAGGCCTTTCCCTCAGTGGTGAGCTGCTGCTAGAGTATTGCTTAATTTGGGGAATGCCTAAAAATAGCCACACTGCTACCGTTTCCTTAAGACACACTAACTCCTATCAATGGAAGATAGTCCATTCAGTGCAGCACCAGCATTTTGGGGGAAGAAAGAGTAAACAGGAAGATGTTCTAGTTAGCAGTGGTGGGAAAGGTCAGCAATGCCCAAACAGAGGTGAAGCTTCTGAATATTGTTAAGCTACAGCATTTCTGTGGCCAAACCACAAAGCTTTAGTTCTGGTCAGGACTGCGCTTCAGTATTGTTTCCTCAGAAAGAGTTGTGGCTTTTATAGCTTAGTTTAAGCTTCTGTCAGCACCTTCCTAGCTTGGATAGGATCACAACCAGAACTGCAAGAATCCTGTGAGGATGACAGAACGTGCATAGTGGCCAGCACACATACGGAAATTATACAGGCCATTAATCAAGCCATTGATTTCTAAGAGGAATAGCAAAATGGAGCAGAAAAGACTCAATGGATCTTATATTCAAAACGTATGGACTATAATTACATTTTGTAAACACTCTGTGCCAACAGCTGCAATATACTGTCGCACATAATGCAGAAGGCAGAAGTTAGAACATGTAAAGCACCATGGATCAGCCAGAGACCATCCAAATTATACGTGGAAATGATGATACACCTGGTGACAAGAATATCATCTGCCAAAGGGTGTGGCAGAAGAGCACTCGAAAATGAATGATTAGAGAATTTGGAGCAGCAGCTGACCTAACAATATCAAAACTAAAGACAAATTCTGGATGGTTCCCTATGAACATAACAAGACACGCCTAGCAGGCCACTGAACAGGGAGAATGAATAAACCGATATGTGTGAAATGCTGACAAATGGCACACAGAACGCACCCTCCTGGTAGAAACTAAAGCTACACTATTTTTAAAAAAAAAGCTGTACATTTATTATAAACATTCATAGAGGGGGAAGTTAGGGTTATCCTTTCCATTAAAAAAAAGGTTTTAATTTCACGCAGTTATTTGATGGTGTCAATGTGGCAAGTTTTTCTTTCCTTTCAGTCTATATAGTTTGATGGAACTGTGGGGATGCAGAAATACAAATGTCAAATTTCCAGTACTTCAGAGCTGTTGTTTAGTGAACAAAATTGCAAAAATAGGATAAGATGCCAGGAAAAGTATTAAAAATGGATTTTTCTAGCTCATACTGAATTTTTGATCAGATGCTAATACGTCTCTTACCATCACAATCATATATATGTACAACTCAATAAGCATATGTATGATTCAGTGTTACATTTAAGATTATAAAAGCAGATCTGTCTAGAAACCAAATCTGAGGTGCTCTTCTCTGGTCTCAAAACACAGAGCAAGATTACACTGGATAATCACAGCTTTCAAAATGAGAAAAAGCTAAATTTTCCAGCATCGTGATTTCACAGTAGAAAACAGACAATCATGCATGCTTCAAATGACATCTAAATTTATCTTCTTTCTCCACTGCAAACAACATTTCCACTTTGCAACCATGAATTTTGCATTCTTAACACCTATAATTCAAACAGAAAGGCAAAGAAAAGATGAGAAGGCTGAATTTATTTTTACTCTAAGAACCTTTAGCTTTAAGCCAAGATCTTAACTAAGGAAATGAAAAATATTTTTAACTTTGGTAGCAGCATTCAGACCCTTGTGAGGGTAACTGAAATACCACAGCTATGATTATCAGGATTCCACGCAGAATACCTGGAGCAGTGTTGGGTTAGTGATGCTATGTGCTGAGTGACCTCAAGTTTCAAGGAGGAAAGTTTTGCATATACAAAAAGTTCAAGCGATTTCTAGATGGAGAATAAGCTAAATATGGTTGAGCAGAGAACGATGCAGAAAAGAGGAATGTACAGAACGGACAAAAGAGATAGTCTGTTCAAAACGTTCTTGATTTAATACTTCCTCTGGAGCTACTGAGGTACACTGCTTAGAAAATGAGTTACAGCTAGCAGACCACTTCATATTTCATACATGTCATCAAGTCACCCAGTCTGAATTTCCAATTCAACTATGTATTAAGACTTGATTAAATGCTATCTGAGAAAGCTTCCACAAAACACAGCGTGTAGAAGGCATATGTAGCTTGCCTCTCAACAAAGCAAGTCTTTCACTTTTGCTCTAGCTTGCAATGAAAATGATGATAAAAATGCTTAATTCTGCAATGCATTTTTCATCTGGGGGTATTGATGCACCTTACAGAGTCTATAGAACATTATAAAAACTGATGGGTGGTGATCACAGAAAAAATGAAAATTGGCATGTAAGCTACTTACTGCATATATAGCCATGCATGATGGACATTGTGTTATGTTGAATCAAAATAATAGGACAAATCTTGTTCTCATTAATTTAGAGAATTTTACTGTTCCTTCAATAGGCCTGGGATTTTTGTCAGCAGAGCTCTGTGCAACTTTGCTGGTTGCACAATGCATGATGCACGAAGATACTAACCTGTTACCAAAGACTATACTGGAAAAGTCCACAATGAAATCTTCTGGTATCCTTAAAGAGAAGAGCAATACAAAATAGTTGAGTTTTTTGTAACCACAAATATACGGCCTTAGCTACAAAAAAAAAACCCCAAACCTATTCTAGAACACAAAAAATGTGTCAACATTTTCCATCTTCCTTTGCTTAAAATTGCCATCACCTCTTACGTAAGCACTTCAGTATTGATTCAGTCTAGGCTCTCAAAAGGACAGCCTATGTTTTTACATCAAGAACCCTAAAAACTGTGTTACATCTTCCTGTCCTACCTAGTATGGCAACAGTGAATTTAAAAAGAACCCAGTATTTGCTTAACTTCTCTCAGTAAAGTCAAGAAAAGTTTTACTGATGGTTCTGACAAGTGCAGAAGACGGGCCAGCAATGCATGCTTTCAAAAATCCCAAACCTACACATTGCATTTCACTTTCACCTGAAGCATAGTGACAAGAAAACAGAATGAATTGCTCCCTCAAAAGCAAAAACAGAGGCCCTTGTAGCTAAGATAACTTACAAAAGGAGCATGTCTAACATGGGGAGGACAAGCATAAATTCGATGAGGACTATGAGAACTGGTCAAATAGAACAACTCACACTCCATCCACCCTATGCCTCTCCACTACTTTACCACTCCTCTGACACTGTTGTTGCCTTACAAATAAGCCGCTGTTGATTTTCAGTTCAATATATCAGGCTGTGAATTGCACAGACTGCAGAGCAAACACTATCCATTCAGCTGCCTTTGCCATAGGGACAGTAACCTCCTACAGTGAGGCAGGTTGGACAACTACAAGTAACTACTTCTGCTGCCGCAGTTAAATCCAGCACTCAACATGAATCAGTGCCCAGAGACATTACTCACCAGTGGCTTGAGATACACAGCGGTATATCAAAGAAAAATCAAAGCAAAAAAGGAAGTTACCTGTCCTAAAGGGCTTATGGTGTCTAATGATGGGAGAAAAAACAACTAATCAACACCCACAGTGGGAATATGAAACAGCAGTTATTAGAGCTTGAATTCTTAATGGAAGAAGTGGGGTTGAAACACATTTTTAAATGGTGCTTGGATAAAACTGAATTCATATTAGCAAGGTAGTTATCTGAGGCAAACTGGGAAAGGAGGAGGAGGGACTAGACAGTGCTTTTTTGGTTGCATGTGTCTGTCTGTCTTTCAGAAGAGATAGGACTCTATTAGTTATATTTTCCGTGCAAGTGTATCACTTAACCCATCCTGATGATGACTGAATGTCCTCGGTATGTAGTGGAAGAGCTGGAGACAGGGGATTGTAATATGATTATTATAATACCTGTCACAATACTTGCCCGACTGTAAGAGCAGTAAACCAGAAGCATTAAGGCTACTTTTGAGCTTGCATTATTTCTGCTGTGCAGTTAATGATTTTGCTGAAAATTCTGTTCCGGGCTCCAGCAGCTTACACGAGGCCAGTCACACACTAAGGACATCAGATGCAGAACATGACAGATCAGACCTGATGCAGAACAGGCCTGTAGCTCAGGCCTGAGCTACAGATGGCAATCAGTTTTCAAAGGAACATTCTGAGGAAGGTGTGAGGATGTCTCAATCCTATGTTATTGGCCTGCGCCATAAAGTTAGTAAATGGCCTGAGGGGGAGGGAAAAAAATAGCACCCACAATTTAGAGTGCATTTATTCTCACTGGCTCAGCCAGCCAGGCCAAGAAATAGGGGATATAGAATGGCAACCCTGTGAAACCAGCAGCAGTGATTTATTTAATCAGAAGTGGGCAAGTCTCCTGGCCTCTCTCTCCACCAAAGCTAGAAGCCAAGACCAGCTGCATCACCAGGAAACTGAGAATTACAAGACTTTATATGGGTGCAATTAGTCCAATCTTCAGCTTCACTGAAGGAAACAGAATGCATGAGAGGTGAAAAAAAGGTAACACGGCTCAGAGCTCAAAGCTTTTAAAAGACACAACCAAAAAATAGGAATAGGGAAATAAGCCATTTTTCTGCCTTAAAATGCAAAATACCTGCCCAAACACTGGGTGCCAATAATGCCAAGACACTGATGTTCAACCAGCTACATCTGTTCTTCATGTACATGATCACAGGATGACCCACAGGAGTCACTGCAGAAGGAGAAGTGTCTGAATGTAATTAGTAGGTGCCTTAAAAATGAGCAGGTATTTCATCTCCAAAGCCAAGTGCATTGAGAAACATAAGAAATTACATTTCCCATAGGAATCAAAGATGCTAAAGGTGCTACCAAATTTACTGAGTGTCATAGCTTGAGAGTAGAATAAGCTATTTAGTCTTCTAAAAGTTTAGCCACAAGCTGAAGAGAGCTACTCACAGGAAATAAGACTGTCAGAGATGGAAGTTAGGAAGAGTCCCAGTAACATGAGAAACATGGGAGCATAATAGCAATGAGCAGTACATAAAACATACAAGTTTGCAAGCAACACAAACGCAGTTACCTGAACTATTGCTGCTGTATCAGTCATGTTAACCAGAACAACAAGATAAAAAAGATTTAGCAAGATATGAAAGACACAGTAAAGATCATCCAGACTGAAAAGTGTTTACATAGTTCCACGAATAAACCATAAAGTGAGGAGAAAAAAAACCTGAATCAAAACAAAACTACAAAAGCGTAAGGCATTAAAGCGTGGTCAAATGACAAGGACAGAGGCCTGGGAGTTTGTACTTCTAGATACAGCCAGTGACTTCTGACACTCCAGTATAGCAACTTTCTCCAAGGCCCAACAGAGCAATATTCACCCACCCCCAGAGAAGCCGGGATGGAGCTTTTCGTGTGCTTCATTATTCCTTAATCACACTGAACACATTCTGTGTGCACCTCAAAAAACACCAACTCCCACTGGGTCAAAAGCGATTCATCAGTTTCTTACTGTCCTACTTTAACCTGGGTGTGAACTCTATGACGTGGCAGAGGAAGCAGCTTGCATTTTAGCTCACAAGACAAAAGGCAGGCCAAACTCCAGCACTGAACTGCAGACAAAATTGTATCAACTAGCAAGGTACCTTTCATCATGGCCCCAATTACACCCTTCACCAATTACACCCCAATTACATGTCTAAATCTGCAGCTT
This sequence comes from Cariama cristata, assembly GCF_000690535.1. Classification (NCBI taxonomy): domain Eukaryota; kingdom Metazoa; phylum Chordata; class Aves; order Cariamiformes; family Cariamidae; genus Cariama; species Cariama cristata. Next base: position 18,619 of record NW_009628820.1, read on the forward strand.
TAATTTGCCTGAAGTTGCTCATGAAGTAAATTATGCTTATGACTCTGCAGAACAGAGTCTGAGGAGAAAGCCAATGTGCAGGTTAATGGACAAGTAAGGATGAAAGAAGATGGAATTAGAAACATATCTATCTATTTCTCCTACGTAGCAACCAGAATGCTAAGAATTATGGGAAATTAGCATTTTAAAATAATTGAGCCTCGGTGCAGAGATTTCTTTATAGATTAAAACATCAACTGCTGTTATTCTCTCATTGCTACTGAATATGGAAATAAAGGAAAACCTGCAAAGATTATTAGCATCTGATGTCTAGCTTTTAGGGCATGAATTTCTATTCAGAGATACTCTGAACAGACTGATACAGATTTTGAATAAGTCTGTAGCAAAAGTTACATTTTCCTGGGTAATGGGCAGGAGAGATCGTAGCTGAACAAGGTGGTAGGATTTCATGAGCGTTATATCATTGGCCTTTCAAAGAAGAAAAAAAGTAGGGCAGTTTCTTACCTTCTGAAATGTTACCATTGTCTTACCAAACATGTTAAAAAATATTGCAGGGCAAGGTGGGGATGGCAGAGAGAAGGTCACTCACATTTGCATAACCTACATTACAGACTAAATTAGACCAGTCTCCTCAGCATGTGAAATTTACTGCTCATGCTCAGTGCTAAATCAAGTCTTACACAACACCTGTTTTTTTCCTCTGGCTTCACATGACAGAGATGTATTATGCGTTATTTACAGGTAATTTTTATACCAACTTTGTTGTGTAAAAAAGTTGATTTGGGGAAGCAGTTACATAAAAGTTATGAAAAAACAAACAGATTAAAAAAAAAACAGGCATAAACAGGCATACCTGAGCTCCTTTAGGTCTTCCTTAAAAACCTAGAAAGACAAGGAAGGTGAAATTTTACAGGATGTAGTCTTGAAAAATCATTTCTTACTTAGCAAATTAATAGTGGTTACTTGCTTGGTATCTCTCCCCAAAAGTTTTAGTCTCAAGTGCCAGTAGTTTTGAAATGACAGGTTACATATTGAGAAGAATTTCCGGATGTGTTCAATCAAGTTGTAAGAAACTAATTTTAAAAACCTAGATCTCTTGGAAGCCTTTATTTTTGAAAACAACATCCCTGCCATTTCTTTTATCTAGCTATCCATAACATAGTCTTCTTTTAGAGTAATTACATGCCCTTACTCTCAAATATATTTTGCAGTAACTTGTTTAAACTATGACAACAGAAAGGAAGGGGCAAAAGATAAGCTCTGAACACAAAAAGCATACCTTCACTATGTTTCCTGCAATATATCAACTTTCCCAGTATGGCTGGGTAAATATGAAAACAGTATTTAAACAAGAGGGAGGTGCTGGAAGCCCAGAAGTGGTTCGCTCATATAAAAATAAAATGAAAAAAGAAAAAAGTAAGGTAAAGTAACATGAAAAAGAAAAGAAAATAGCCATGAAGAAGGGGTAGGAATTGGGAACATGGCAGATGTATACATATTCACACAGAACATCCATAGCACAAGCAGAAATAGCACTTTCTCCCAATTTCCACTATATTGTTCTGACTGCAAGACCTTCCTTCCTCAACGGCAGAAGTATGAAGAAAGGCAGGCAAACAAATATGAGAAATTGTAACTGTGGACAAAATGAGCGGTACGTGTGAACACACAGTTAGGGTAAGAGAGAGGCTGATACCAATGAAATAACACTTTGCAATGGCTTCTTTCAGGGTTTTAATTTAAGAGTGAAAACAAACATGCACAGTAAACAAGATGCTGAAGCAGAAAAAGATACAGGAATCTCTTTCCCAAAGCTTAAATACTCTTCCAAAAAGCTTGCTGTAAAACTACCCAACAAGTAAAATAATAAGCTCTAGATTTTTAACAGTTTCTTTCAAACACTTTAACTTGGAGCAACATTTTTATGTGCAGCTCCCCACCCTTGCAAATAGGGTTTAGACGGTAACTCACATCTGACACAGCTTTTAACTTATCAGGACTCTCAAGTACTCCCAGAACTTACTTCTTGTTTGAAGGTTGATAAGGGGAGTCTCAATGCTTCTCGGAGAAGGGTATACATGCCAGAAACGAGGAAAGCAAGTTGCTCTTCTGAGAGATTAGTGCTTTCTGCTATCAGCTTGACAGATTCCTTGCAGTCTTTTCCTTCCAGTGCATTAACAGTGACTGTGAATAAGAAAGCAAAGCAAGATCCCTTTAAAAAGAGGAAGGCCTGGAGACCGCAAACATTAACATGAACTTGTCTATGATTTTACTTGACTTAATGTATTGACATTTTTCCTGATGTGAAACTGTCACTTCAGGTCTCTGTAAATACATCTGATCATCCACCACCACAGGTCAGTCTCACAATACTTTACCAAGAGAACTTCAATGGATTAAGCTTTTGCATTGTAAAATTGAAGACGTTTTCCCTGTTGAAGTTTGTTTCAGTGGAATAACGCAAAAAAGATAAAAGACCTTATCGCTCAAAAGAACAAATCCAACTTGAGCTTCTATCAACAAACTTGTTCACATCAGAAGTCTGCTTACAGCTTAATCATGCTTCTGATACAGCTGATAAGAGAGGACTGAGAGACTAAACAATTCAACACTGTTCAGCATTTTACATAATTTATCTCGCGATGTCAGCACAGACTACGGATTAAATGAGAAAGGAGACAAAACTAAACCTTCAAGTCTTGTAGTTTGCACAACTGCTGATAATACAAACTTTAAAGGAAATTACGGTTAACTCCTGTGGCAATATGATACACTAGTAACTGCTGTGCGTTTATCTCAATCTTCATCATTCAGTTATTCTTCCTTTTTCCGTATATGCACTGGCTTATATAAATTTCTGTTGTCATATCAGCCTCTGTCCTGCACTCTGATCAGTCTGCATGGACTGCTCCAGCCACAGGAAGCCCCGCTGCAGATAAAAAAAAGATTACTGACACAATCCCAGTGCAGGATTATAATGAGCCATATTAGTGCTGTGAATAAAACATGAAAAGTTAAAAATGTCCACCAAGTGTTACTGGAAGCCAACAGTAAGAGATTAGCTTAATGCTAATGTTGGGGAGGGTTGGGGGGGGAGAGGCTGCCAGCCTTCCTTTTGGCATCAGGTGAGTTCCACTGGCTACTATTTTCTAATTCTGGATAAATTCTCTTTGCTTTTCACATTTTTAAATGCACACCAAATTCAGTGGTGAGTCTTGGATCATTCACGTGGCTGACTGAATTTGTCTGGCACTATCTGCATGGCAGATTTCACACAGAGTAGCTAGGATGTGCAAGGTGCTAGTACCAAGCTTTCCACGCTGTCTAAAAAAGGCTCTGCTCTATGACAACAAAGCTGACTTTGAGAAGAGCTGACTGGAAAGGCCAAATACCGATCAGCACTGGGGCCTGTCTACTAGATCACAGGCAGAGCAGGAAACAGGTTGCTGTCTATTTACCTACTTAAATACAACTTGGATCTGTTTCTTCAAAGAACAACAGGTTGCTTATAGTTTTTAACTAGATAGCTTTAATGACAACATTGGTCTTCTTTCTGTTGACCAACCCTAACCATTAGTTAAAAATCCATGTCATCTTTTATAACCCACTTGTATTGCCCTAGAATACAAGATTTTTTTTTTACTCAGTATAGCTCAGGGAACTATATGTTAGCTATGCTAACATTCCCAACAGTCAATCTGAGGGAGAAAAAAAAAGAATAACCCCAAAACATGGCAAGGCAATCTCATTGCTGGGTCATTTGCTCCTAGTAAAAGATGCCTGCGGTCTCAAACTTACACTTGCTGTTTTGCAGAGCCTGCAATAACACTTGCTGGATAATCCTGAGATAATGGTGTATGCAGTTTTTACATCGTGAACTCAGCAGGCATACGAAGTAGCACCTCATTTTTTTAAATTACTTATTACTTAGCAACAGAGTAACAGCAACAGCCTTAAAAACCTAAGTTGGTGCAAGTGCCGGAGCAATTTCGATATACTGTGTTGAAATCCATCATATCTTCAAAGACTACTAAACCTTCAAAGGAAAAACCACTGCCCTGCAAGCTGTTCATCACACACCAGCCAGAGCAGAAGATGACTGGAGATTTCTGCCAGCTCTGTATCATCTGGCGGCTGCCTGCACCAGCCCTGGGGTGGCTCAGTGCGGAAGGGTTACCTGCCCTACCTCCAGATGGTTTTGAAGGACGTTTTCCTCCCTCTACAGTAGGAAGCATTTATTGCACACCTAAATGTACATGATAATTTACACTGAAATTAAACCCAGATGGGGCTTAGAAGATGGTCAGGCTTCCTGGCACTGATACAACTTTTCGGTCTCCGTTGTCCCTGCGCTAGGCAGCACATATGGTTCAATATCTGTATTTACTTTTGTCCCAAATACTTCTGTGTATATGTAGCTTTATTACTTTCAATTATTGTAAGGAAACCCCAGATACATAACTCTATTTCTGACACTGTGCAGCAACACTTTTAAAGAGAAACCAGCTACCAGATGCTTTGTGTCCTTATTGACTCAAATCAAGAAGAAAAAGCCTGAAAGGCAGTTAGCTGGGGGAACGTGTGTGTAAGGGTCGCAGCACTACGCCACGCTGTGCAGCCGTTGGTCTTCTCTCAGCTGGCCACAAACAAGCTGTGCTTTTGCTCTGCTAATCAACTCTTCAATTATTCTGTGATTATTTTGCGTACAACAATTTACTCAACTGAGTAACTGATTTTGGTGGTCAAAAGTGCCTTGAGAAAAATCTCACCTGTCTTGCCTTACCACAAGGAGAAGCCCCACAGACAAAGATCAAATCAATCTATCAATCTTACAGCCCCAACTTCGGTAAGACATCTGCACTTTGAGGTTCCTTTATTTTCTCCTGCACATTATCAAAGTTCCGTGGTGCGTCTGACTTTCACATGCCTCACACAGCCTGACAGCAACTCGACCACGGGCTCTGGGACCCGGGGATGAGAGAGGAATGATTTTAACAGCGCTCAGGGTGAGTCTGGGGGCCACCCATAGCTGCAAAAGCCAATACCTCGTTCTCATGGATTTGACAGAATTTTAGGATATAACCAAGAAAACCCGACATTGTATTTAACCCTCCGCTTTAACTTCCTGCAGGGAAAAGCAATGGAAAGCGTCCCAGGAGAGCTGACCCCCGAGCCCTTCTTGCCTTCCTAAGAGGGCCCACGGCTCCCTGAGGGAACGCGGCACCTGCCTGTCGGGTCTGG
>NW_009628821.1:0-1690 GCF_000690535.1 Cariama cristata
GAGAAACTGGGAGCAAAAGGGTATAGTACGGTAGGCAATAAGTAAGGAGGAGATTTATTTTTTTAAAAATACATAACTATAGAATGTCCCCCAGTAGTTTCCTGCAGGTCCTGCGGGGAAATGCTGAATGTGAAGAGTTTCATGATAAAATGCCCCTTTGCTTTTTTTTGCACAGATTTGCCCCAGAAAAGCTCATTGTTCAGGCTGGGGTACGGGGTTTCTGGCTAGAATCCAGCAGGTCCCTGGGCCTCCGCGGGAAGGAGCAAATGTTTCTGAGTGTCTGGGCTGAATGCAGAGGACAATCCCAGGTTTTAGGTTCAATGCTGCCCCAAAGACAAGGTCTACCCTTGGTTCCTACTCCGCGCAGCTGGCTGAGCTGCACATCTTCTTTAACGAAGCGGCCGCTCAGTCACCATGTTAGTCTCGAGTGTCTGATTTCAGCACTGGTCCACGCAAAGGAGTGTTGTGATTGCAGACCAGCACTTTTTTTTCTGGTTGGGGTTTTGTTTTTTTTTTTTTCCCCTTTCTGGAGGTATGCTGAATACTGAAATACATCATTGTTTGTAGCTGAGCCCTGACACCCTTTCTGTTCCAAGCGTCGTAGTCCATCCCCGACAATCTCAAGCAATATAGAGCCAAATGCAGCCTTCGGGTTTCATTCCTCTTCCCTTGCCCACCCTGGGGTCAGGGGCGGCAGCGGCAGCGTGGCCACAGTGCCCATGGCCATGGCGCCGAGCCGAGGGCCATGCTGCGATAAATACTGAGTTGGGGAGGGAGTGTGTGTATGCATGTGAGAAAGAGAGAGAAAGATTAAATTGATGCATTTCTTGAGAAAGGTGTAAGAATTTCACCTATAAAGGGGCACATCTGCTTTGTTATTTATAAAAAAAAAAGCTAAATTCTGTCTTTTTCTTCTTTTTTTTTAAGTAAAAGGACACTGCTAATAATTATTAGGGGCCAATTCTGCCTCCCTTCCTCATGCCGAGTAAGTACTACTTAACTCTGCAATTTTCTACTTGCTGAGTAAGTAAAAGTAGTAGAATTGATCCCTCTGTGATTAAGAATCAAGTTTTTAGTCTTTTTTTTTTCATTGGTAGCGGTTTTTTATATTTCACTTAATTTTTTCCCCAGTTCCGTTCCGTTGTGTCCTTATTTATGTAATATACTTTAACCTTAAAAGATGGCATGGGTTCTTATGCCTTTCCTTTATTATTATTGTTATTATTTTTAAAAGAGAGATTTATTTCTAGTGTGATTTAACTGTCTACCTTCTAAAACGAGAGAACGTTTTCTTGTATTTTTACATTGTCAGATTCTATAGTTTCATAGATAATTTAACCAAATCGCTCAATGTATTATCTATATCTATCCAGTGGGTATAAAAGTTCTATTTTAAATTGTGTAAATACTTCAGAACTGGCTTCTTTTTCCAGACTCCCCTGCCGTGGAGTTACTTGTTTACATCAAAAAGACTGTAGAATCTCTACGCTCATGTACTGTAAATAGTGAAGTGATCTGCCTATAACTAAATGATAACATATATACTATAAAGTGGAAAGAAAAAAAAAAGGAACAAGTCTGTGCCGCTAATACTTTAGTTTATTAGTGCCAGTCTGCTCTGGGAGGAGGTGTTTTGCTTTGCAGAAGGTGCTCTTCTGCGTCTGCGGGGCTGGCAGTGGGATGGTGGGGG
>NW_009628822.1:0-7813 GCF_000690535.1 Cariama cristata
GGTGATGGACTGACCCCAACCCCCATTCCGCGTCCTCCTGTGCCACTGCGGGGGGAGGAGGTAGAGAAAATTGGGGGTGAAGTTGAGCTCAAGAAGAAGGGAGGAGTGATTTAGTTTTTATTTCTCTCATTATCGTACTCTGATTTGATTGGTAATAAATTAAGCTAATTTTCCCCAAATCGAGTCTGTTTTGCCCATGACAGTAATTGCTGAGTGATCTCTCCCTGCTCTTATCTTGACTCAGGAGCCTTTCATTGTATTTTCTCTCCCCTGTCCAGCTGAGGAGGGGAGTGATAGAGCTGCTTTGCTGGCACCTGGCCTTCAGCCAGGGTCAACCCACCACAGATGAATAACTAACCTATACAAAATTCAGTGGGTTTAGGGTTTTTTTTTTGGGGGGGGGGTGTTAGGGTTTTGTTTCGTTTTTTTGCTTTTTTTTTTTTTTTCTTTTTTGGAGAGATTTTATCATAATTTGAAAGAACTTTTGTCAAGGGAAGGGCATTTATCCAGCATAATAGTTTGGAATCTGTTCTTAAACACAAACCTGTTCCACTTGCCTCTGGACACTAACTTTCCCAGCTGTCCTCCTTACAATAACTGGGCAATTAGCCTTTGTCTCTCAGACTAATTACCAGTTCAGCTTACCTAGCTTTCTAAAAGCAACCCAGACAACCAGAGGCAGAGAAAATAGGAAAATACAGCCTTCCATGAACGTCAAATATGTACATACCATTTACAGGGCTACCCTCTCACAACCCATTTGTAGTGAAGGAGCAGGCCAGAGCACTTGACCAGAGGGGTCTATTGGCTTGTTAACAACGATTACCTGATTAGATGTAACTTTCTGCCATATGCAAACACTAGTAGCTCCTCATCCTGCTCCAAGTATGGGCAGGAACAGCTCATATGCAGAGACGTCTGGTGGCAATGCATGTGAGTGTGTGTTTGGGAGTAGTGAAGTGCTTCTAGAGTATTAGAGTATGAGTCTGGCAATACAGAATTAAAGGGGGGAGAGAAGCAAAGGACATTATATTCCTTCATGGATACATGTGCATCATTCCCTGTGGAGTTGAGAGAAGCTGCTATAATTGGTAAGGGGGAAAAAAAATAAAGCAGGATCTTTCTTTCTCCCTGTCTCCCTGTACTCACCCACCAAAGACACTGTTTGGGAATCCTTATAAGCTGGAGAGAACAATAAAATAAATTCTATCAGAAGAGCAGGTCCTACCTAAAGATTTCTGACTTTTCCCTTTTTAATTCTTCACTCCCAGCAATAATTTGGCTGAAAAAGTTAACTATATACAAGTATTATACTTAGTATCACTTTTAAAATGCAGGGAATGTAGATCACCAGTATAGACAGTCTTGTGGAATATCACAATAAAACTTGGTTAATATTACAGAGATGTGCATGGGGACATTGTCCACAGCAGGTACAAAGAAATAATAATAAATAGGTTAGCTAACCTTTGTTGTTCCTTTAGAAAAATGGAGTTCCTTCATATTTTTCTTCCCACATTGACTATATGGATCTCCTATTGTACATATGCCTGCATTCCACGTATGCCATCGAAAAGTCAATTCAACCTAAAGCTGTCTGAATCAAAGGATTTTTCATTTGCCTGTTTTTTTCTTTTTTCTTTTAATGCTGCACTTTAGGTCTTCAAAATGCCCCATTACACAATAGTGGTTCAATAACACCATAAATCCCTGCAGAGTAAGGCAGGCTGCATGCTTCAGCAAGTAGGACAGAGGAGAGGAGCTCTCGTGGAGAGTACTGTAGAATTCACCAAGTGGCTCAAGACAGAGTTCAGTAACCCTCATGCTCCTTGAGGAATGCATTGCAGAAACTGATGAGCTTTTCTATAAATTTTACAGACTGCTGAGGTGAAAGCGGAGAGAAGGGGTCAGCTTTTCTAATGTTCTTCATGCTGTTTTGCCACTGAGCTTGCATTCAGTTACTTGGTTTGCTCATTGAAAGCCAGTGGGCTAAAACATGGGTAAGGTCATGGTTTGTAATGGTATATGGATCAATGCTTGCAATTTAGAAACTAGGGAAATTGGGTTAAAAGATGCTACAAAGCGTGTGTCTGAGGAAAATAGATGATGTATTTGCTCTTTTTCCTCTAAAATCAGTATAGCAGATATTTTTATTGGTTGGGTTCTGCTTTTTATTCTTTTTTTGCAAGTGATCCAATAGAAGTGGAGCTCAGTAGTAACAGATAATACCTCTGTTTAGCATAGATACAATTAATAACTTGATAAAGGAGCTGTATAATTAGAATACCTAAAGTTCTTTAAGTTGACATAATAGACTGTGTGTAAACTTCTTTGCTTTTTGTCATGCTAGTTAAATTTAGTTTTGCTTGAGATCAAATTGCCATGTTAGTCAGTCCAATGGGATCATTATGTATTGAGATCATAGGTCTCTAGGAACAGAATGAGGTTTCATGTCAGTACGCATATTCTTCTAGCGTGGATTCTCTGTCTCCAAGAGCTTGGATGTTGTCATTGAGTTTGCAACATTCCACAACTCTTGAAGTCACTGCTGGAGTTGAGTCCCCAAGGCTTGTGCTTGCATAGTTTTATTATCATTGTACTGAATTCTAAAGCGATGTTCTATCTCACCCCTGAGACACACAGGTTAAAACAAAAATAAGCAAACATTGCACACATTTTTTTTCCTGAGTTTTAATATCGCTTCTGGAATCCTCTGCTAAGAACTGGAGTTATATTTTTTAGCCTAATCAGCCTTGTTTATCAATCTCATGGCTTACTTTCTTGATTCTGAAGACTTTCTGCCTCAGCTCACATCTTAGACTTTCTTTGTGATCATTTCTACACTAATGGATATTGTCTTCTCCTCCCCTGTCACAAAACTATATCGTCTTTTCTTTCCTTTTCCATCCCAAAACTGTGTCATGTTGGCTTTCATGACTAATATGATTCTGTCCTGTCCTCAAATTCTTCTTTCTGTATATGGTAACTGCCATTATTCCAAACCCACTTAGTACAGATGAATAAGAGAAAACTCATTCTGTAAGGTTTCCCTAAACAGAACAAAGACTAATTTTACAACATTACAGTCTAGATGCCTGTCAGAAATTCTGACTTTCTATTCAGGTGGCAACATTAACAAAATCCAGAAAAACCCAACCCTCAACATTAATTTTATTTGTTAAGTAAATATTTTTTATACAGGCATAGTAGTGTAAGCTGATTTACTATATGCAGAATACTGGTCTATACAATCTGTACTTATATTCCAGATGACTTGAAATGTCTTTTTGCTGACCATCAGAGAGTTATTGAGGATCACATGAACAGACTGATCTCTCCCTTCTTATAATTTCCCACAGGTAGTAGTTTAGATCCTGCCTGAGCCAGAGATTGTTCAAACCACTTGCTTAATAGCTACATATCTGCTAGTTTGCCTAATCCCCTTCTGAAGCCGTTTTGGTCCCCACAGAATCCTATTGCAAGAAAGTCCGCAATTAAATTATGAGTTGCATGAAAAAGTACTGCTTCATGTTTGTATTGAATCTGCTACCCAAGAACTGTGCAGCGTGCCACCAAGTTAATCTTATGGGAACCTTACTACCATATTCATGATGTTTGAGTCTTCCTCCTGTTTTCCATGCTGAAAAAGGCTCTACAGTTCTCACAGTAGCTATGATTGAGCAGTGTCTTTCCTCTTTTATCCCTTTTTACATTTTGGTGTATCTTCTTAAAGACCACATACAATGTTGAATGAAATGCATTTACACAGGAGTAGCATGACATTTTCTATTTATCTTTTCCTTCTTTAATAACTTCTCATAATGTATTTGCCATTTTGACTGCCACGCCACACTGAGCTGATATTCTCAGAGATCTGACAACAACACAATAACTGAGAACATAGCACTGTGTAGATCTACTTAGAATACATTTATTCAAGTACACTTCTTAACAAGGAATTTTGTGTGCTCATTTTGCCACTCAATATCATGAGATTCTTCTGAAAATCTTCAGTCAATTTTAGACTTAACTATCTTGAATAATATTGTATCCTTTGTAAGATATGTTGTTATTCTATTCACTCCTTCTTCCAGGTCATTTATCAACATATTGAACTGTGTAGGCTCTTGTGCAGATTCCCCAAACCCTCATAGCTAGTAGCTAGCACAGTGTTGCTTTCTTTTTGTTTCCCTTATGACAAGGGAACTGCATCTGTGACATAGCTGATGATCAAAATCTGTGATAGAAAAGCTTGCTTATTATTCAGAGAAAGGTTTCTTATTTACTGCTGTAAATATAATTCTTTAATGTATTCGGATACACTGTTAGTAACCTGGACCTCTACAGTCTTTCAAAGTCTCCAGGGAAACAAAATTATTAAAACTACTGATAAAAATATTTCAGTGTTATAAGTTGTGAATATCATACATATCATGTGATTATTGTATACCTCTGAGAAGAAGATTCTCTATTACTATAAGCAAATATAAAATGTTGTCTGGATTTATGGAAAACTGGCTGTAAATCTCTCCAAACCTACCTCGAGACTTCTGCTGGTTTAATCATTTTAATTTCAGTTACTTGATTTAGATCCAGTTATTTCCAGGTCAAGCTTCTTAATGCAAGATCAAAAGCAGTCATTTTGTTGCTGTAACTAGCAATATAATAGTTTATGTCTAAATTGTGCTCTCAAAACATGGTGACAGAGATGGTCAATCTATTAATACTTATTTATGCAATTTCATCTTGCTTCTGAGGATTCTCAGTAAGATTCTCAAATATGTGATTTATTATTATTATTATTTTTTAAATTAGTGGCAGTACTATGAAAATCCAGGAGAACTGCTTCAGCCAATCAAAGTGGCATTATACTCAAAATTAACTTTTTACTTCCAGAACATTTAGTAAATGTAAAGGTCTGTATTTTGGATACTGTCCCAATAACAAGTGAGGCAGGTATATATCACTTCCAACTCTATTTTGTAAAAGTTATCAACATCCTCAGGGTATACAGGAGCTAGATTGAAAATGCCTCACTCTTTAGCAACATTTTTGAGTAAACCATGTTACCTCCTCTGAAGTTTGTCTTATTTTTACTTGTTTGAAACAAATCATTAAGTTCAATCAATATTCATAAATATCTGAACTTAAAACCACTTTTTAAGTTAATAAGTTGTTTAATTACCTGTCTCCCCGAATCCACTTTGAGCTAAATGCAGCCATCACAACCAGACGCATCCATTACGACTGCCACTGGTGGATATCACTTGAGCAGGGTTACAGGAAATAAAGGTCAGGTTGGGGTGAGGGGAGCACACCACCACAGTAGCATGCCAAACTACAACACTGTGACTGTTCTAAAAGGGAGCAAAAGTGTGTAAATCATTAATTTCCCTTCTTCAAAGCAGCTGAGGAAGATGAATAGAGGTTATCTGAAAAACTGAAACAGAAATTTCTAAAAATAATGCATCAGTCAAAGTTTACTTTGTGCTCCCTTTTCCTTTTCTCTGTTTTGTTTTTCTTATCATCCTTTTGTTAGTGTAGAACAAACTGTGGTGTTTCTTTCAGGGTACTTTGATTACAGGAGAAATCAAGTGTGAAAAAGACTGTTACAAAATTATATAATTCTTGTTAAATTGAGGGGTGATTTATATGATAAGCCATTATCTCTTGGTACTTGAACTTTCTCATCCTGAAGTCACCTCTTGGCAGCAATGCTTGTTATTAAGATGATTAAGATTGATACTAAAAATCATAGTCCTTGATTTCTGATACAGGCATTTTGGACTATCATTAACAACATAACAGAGAAATTACCTGAAGTGCTGGGGGGCTATAGATAGATATTTCAAATGGGGGGAAAAATAAGTAATATAAAAATGAAGTAGAAAGGAGAATTACATGCTGAACAAAAGGAGGCATTTACGGGCTAAGAAATGCATATCATGTAATAGAAAATGCAAAGATAGTATTTCTAACCTGAAAAGCTATGTAAGATGAAAGGATTAGAACTCCAAAGATTTCTCTTTATTTGAGAAAAATGTTAGCCTGATGCAGTTCTGAAACATGAAGGAAGCAAAAATTACTAAATCCTATATTTTCTCAGATGTTTCTCACAAAAAAAGTGACTCATACTGTGCCTTTTACTGTGCTGATTATTTACTATAGTCTTGATTTCAAGACTAGCTTATAGAATTCTTCTCCGTTCAGGTTGTAAAGATGGCTATAAATTGTCATTTGGACAACAAGGATCAAGTTCAGAGATCTTACTCCTACTGAAGATATCTGTGATTTAATGGCCCACATCACTGATCCATGTTTAAAGTTCTGGTTACTTTTACTGGGAATTCTGTGTTCTATACCAGTGGTAGCCTGGCCTGGCAATGTTATTAAAGTGACTAAGAGTGTGTCATATAGATAATATATAGACCTTGCTTTAAATTGAATATTGCTTTTATCAAGTTTACATCATTCAGACTAGGATTATTTATACTGGGTTTCCACATTCCAGCTGAAATCAGAGAAATACTATAAATTAAATATTTCGGGTGTTCACGAAAGTGATTAGAGAGCATATTCAGTAAAACAACAAACTGTTGATGAGCTTCCCCAAGTCATTTTCTGTCACTTGCTTTGGGTTTGGGAATACGGCAGGAAGGTGATTTAGATCAGATATATTTTTGCCTCAATTTGGCTGTTTAAATTATTTTTAAAATGTGGGTTTTGCACATGTTTTACAATTGCTTATCAATTTGCAGCTATAATCTTTATTTTATATGTGATAACTGATAATATATATAAGGACATGGTTATCTGTCTTTAGCTATTGATTAAATAAGATTTTTGGAGTGAACATATCTTGCAGTCTCCATTGTATTTGTTGTTTATATTTGAAGATGTCCAAGGTTATAAAGATTGTTTAGACAGGTCATTCTCCAGCATTCAACTTTCCTTCTATTTCACCGCTGTGACAAAGGCATTTGGTGTGAGGGACAGCCACGTGAGACCTCTGTCTATATATGAGTGCAGTGTGATAGAGTACCAGAACATATTGTCCAATTTTTTCATTATTCTTGGGGAAAACACTTGTTTATCATAACAGTAGCTGTTCTATTCACACTTGTTATTTATCTTTGACAGATGCTGCTGTCAAGTCAGACTTTTAACTCTTTCACTGACTGATTGACTACACAGATTTTGAATAACATGTTGTGAAAAACAGAAAGCACAATGAGCACTTTTCTTAGTATGATATTTTTCTATATGCCCTGCTAACCTACCCTATTAAATTCTGTTTTTTCAAGAAAAAAGAGCACCGAAAATGTCTTCCCCTATTGCCTTACATCCAAGAGTCAGAAATCTTGTTCTTAAATATTAAAATTCAGGGCAAGAGAGCCAGAAGGAAAAATGAAAAGAAAGATTTTCATGAAGACTTGAATAGGAAAGCTTAGGACAGTATGTCATGTGAGGGAAGTGAGGCAGGTGAGCTCCAGAAAAGAAGAAGGAAGAAGAAGGGTGGAGGGAAATAAAAATGGAATTTAGAATGGGAAAGGGACTAAAAACTAGTCAGAGGTGGGAGGGAGATTACGAGGATAAAAGATTCAAATAAGAAATTACAATGAACAGGTTTAAGGAATAATATGGTAGGAAGCTGTAGATAGGCTATCATTTGTTGTCTTCAATCAAGACTAGGTGCTATTAAGCAAGACATCTGTTAATAAAGAAAAATATATTGTTCTCTGACCCATGGGCAAGAACACTGACTAATATGTTGTGCTGAATGTAATCATAGAATCACAGAATCATTTGGGCT
>NW_009628823.1:0-208 GCF_000690535.1 Cariama cristata
TGCCCACCCCAGTGCAAACGTGCCGTCCTGGGTAGTAACGCCCCACCGTCCGCGGCAGGTGCGGAAGCAGCAGAAGGAGCACACCAACCTCATGGCCGAGTACCGCAACAAGCAGCAGCAGCACCAGCACCAGGCCTCTGCCGTCATGGCCCTGAGCCCCTCACAGAGCCCTCGTCTCATGTCCAAGCTCCCCGGGCAACTGCTCTCG
>NW_009628823.1:436-639 GCF_000690535.1 Cariama cristata
AGGAGAGGCAGCTCCAGGGGATCCATCGGGCCCAGAAACTGCAGCAGCAGAACATGCTGGGACAAGTGTCACTGCAGCAGCAGCAGCAGCCGGGTGTGATGGGACAAGCATCGATGCAGCAACAGGGTGTGATGGGACAAGCGTCGATGCAGCAACAGGGCGTCATGGCACAGGCGTCCATGCAGCAGCCGGGTGTGATGGGC
>NW_009628824.1:0-297 GCF_000690535.1 Cariama cristata
GAGTTTCCTCGCCCTATTGCAAGAAAAGCCGAGGCGCTTCCCCCTCGCCCTCTCCTCCTGCAACCTTTTTTCCCCACGTCGCCCACGGGAAAAGCTGGGCACAGCCTGGGGGTCCCCTACGTGCACAGCGGGAAGGAAACCCAACCCCACGCCGAACGCTTGCCCCATCTCCCTCTGCCATTAAACCCACCAGATCCTCCGGCGGCCAGCAACCAGTGTCCCCATCCCCTGGTCCTTGCCCCAGCAACCGTGCACACCCATGGCTGTGGCGGGGGGGGGCGGCGGGACAACCACCCG
>NW_009628824.1:410-1214 GCF_000690535.1 Cariama cristata
ACTTGGTTTGGTGCTGTCCCTGCAGGGAGGGAGCTGAAAGTGAGGGCAGGAAAGGGCAGGAGATGTCCGTACCCTGGGCTTGTCCCAAAGAAGTTGAGCCCAGCACATCCGAGTGATTCTGCTGCCTCATTAAACACCCCCCAAGGTGTTTAATGGACAAGAGAGAGGGGACAAGGGACATCTGCCTCAGCACCCTGGCCCCACAGGGGAGCTTGAACCCCTCTGATACGGATGCTCCCCCCGCCTTGTCCCAACCCATTCCGGTCAAAAGCAGTGAGACTGCCTGGAAAGGATGCTGGTGCCATGTCCCTCAAATTTCCCTGCCTGGTTTTATGAGCATGCGAAAAAAATATCCATGTGCTATGGCACGGAGGAGGGCTGGTGGCAGTGGGGACAGTCCCAAGGGATGAGCACCCATTTGTGGGCTCCCTGGGGGGGGGCTCCAGCCCCTGGTGCTCATCCCCCAGAGCTGTCCCCATGCAAGGGAGGGAGGGGACCAACCCTGAGCTGCCCATCAGGGGACACGGGGGAGCCCACAGGATCACGGCAGGCGGCTCTCAAGGCCCCAGCATCCCCCCAGGGAGGAGGAAACTGGGCTTGGCCTGTTATGAAAGCCGGCTTCGGTGTTTGAAGGAATGTAGGTCAGAGTTAATCAGATGCTCAGGCCGTCTGACAGCCCCGGTTGCTTGAAAAAAACAAACCAACCCACCCTGCTGCCGGGGTTACGGGGAAAAAAGAGGAGGTGGAGAAGCATACGCAGCCCTCCCTCCGCCCCCCCCCCAATTAAAATCAGTGCCGGGTTAT
>NW_009628824.1:1318-1930 GCF_000690535.1 Cariama cristata
AAACCTGCCCATCTTGGGAACTCTTCTTTTTGTTCACAGGACTTTGCAAAAGCAGACCCGGCTCTATCGTCACCCCCTGCCCCCCCAACCCCACTCATTAACCGAAATTGGAGAGCAAATCCCACCGCCGGTGGCTAATGGGCAGCATCCCTGGGCAGGGAGCTGGAGGATTTTGGCTGGTCCCCAGGGAGATGCCACCCTTGAACATCACTGCTTGTGGTTCCCCAAAACCCAGGGATGAGGATGGAGCAGTCAGCCCCAGGCATGCACGGGTGCCGGGGTCCTTTTGGGTGCCGTGAAGGCTGTCTGGGTGGGGGACACACACACACACGCTTTGGGAGCACCCCCAGGCTGCCGGAGTCTTTCTCTCCGTAAACCTCCTTCCCAGCTCCGCTCGTTTCCATAGCGACCCCACAAGTGAAATTTTCCATCCCGGATGCCAAATGCCTGTGGATGAGGCACAGCCCTCCCAGGGTTACCAAATATAGACACAACCCCCCCCCCCAAACCAACGCTCCTGGCCACAGGGCAAGGAGCAGCCGTGGCCGCAAAGGAGCTGGAGCGGGGTAAAAGCCAGAGCCTGGGTCCTGGGGATGCTCGGGCTGTGGGGGG
>NW_009628824.1:2077-2329 GCF_000690535.1 Cariama cristata
CTTGATCAGGTAAGGGTTGTTCTTCACATCCAGCAGCTGCAGGCGGAGATCTGGAAGAAGAGAGGGGGAAGATGGGGAAGGAGGTAAAATACATTTCATCTCCCACCCCCATAACAGGTTCCTCCCGATCCCTCTGATGGTCCTGGGGAGACTGTAAGTCTCTGCCAGCCGACCCAAGGGGCACCCACATGGCACCAGTAGCCTCTCCCCCTTCCCTTCACTCATCCCCCTTTGTGTCCTGCACACCATAAA
>NW_009628824.1:2369-2615 GCF_000690535.1 Cariama cristata
AGCTGGGGAAGGGGACAGGAGCTCCCCAGTCTCCCAACCCTGTTATCACTCATCCCCAAGGCCATCCGTGCCGTCTGCCTGAGGACACACGTGCAACATGAGATTGCTCCTCAGCTTCTGCCGAATTAGCAGAAATATGCCCCCCCTCCCCTCCCCGGAGCATCAGACATCAGGAGGGCTGGGTGACACCTGCGGGGGGATTCCCAGGAGCAGAAGGGATCCTCTCCGCTCGGCCCTGGTGGTTTC
>NW_009628824.1:2679-2905 GCF_000690535.1 Cariama cristata
TGGAAGTGGCTTCTGGAGCCCTACAGACAACCCAGGTCCCACCTGGGGCAGCCCAAGGGGATGGGGCGAGAGGTCCTTGTCCCAGCATCTCACCTCCTGGTTGCCACTAGCACCTCTGGTGTCTCCCAGCAAAGGGAGCCGTGCCCAGGGATGCTGCTCTATGGGGGACACGTCTAGTCCCCTACCCCGGGGCTTGGAGATTAAGGTGAGCGAGGTGGAGAACCCT
>NW_009628825.1:0-2974 GCF_000690535.1 Cariama cristata
ACCAAAGCAGCCGGAGAAACCGATGCAGGGAGATGGGGGACACTGGGAGTTTCCCACAGCACCCAAAGGTGCCTGGGAGCCAGGAGCAGCCGCGGGGAGCTGGGAGGGAGCAGCAGTCCCTTCCAAGGGAGATGTTCTGTTCTGTTCTGTTCTAATTCCCGGTGCCTGGACAGGAGGGAGGCAGGGGGAGCAGCCTACAGCCTCAGCCCCAGGGGTCCGGCATACATTTTATAAGAATCTGGTTGCTACTTTGGATTCTTACAGAAAGAACAGAAAAAATGTAGAGATACTGTGGATACAAGATACAGCATGCCCAACCTTGCACTAAAAAGCCTGCTGTTTCACAGCAGCTATTCTGTTCTAGTCCCTATTTATCACCCTAGCATCTGATCGCCGCGTAGCAGTGTACTAAAGACGCAATTAGCATTCTCACAGATATTATCTGTAGTAATACATAGCAATAAAAGCCAACAAGTGAAGGCGGCAGAGTCCAGTACAGCACCCACCCTGCTTTCTGCCTGGACTGCAGATTTGTTTTATACACTGGAACTTCCGACGACCACAAATAATTGGAGTTTCAGTTTAAACTAAAATACAGCAATGCCTCCTAGCATCAAATAGGACACTGGTTCGCTATCAGAGCACCCTGCTGTATAAACACCACTTCTTACTGCTTTCTCCCTGCAGGCTCCCCATACAAACACCGACCCGCTTCAATCCCGTCGAGGTTATACCAGCCTCAGAATCACTGTATGGAGAGCTACGAGTGCCTGTTATTTACCTGCCTAAAAGGAGACCTGTAATCAAATCTGCTGTTTACCTGCCTAACAAAGAGACCGGTAATCAAGTCTACAATTTCAGCGCCCGAGATGCCTGTTTTGCCAGGCTGGGTACGAAGTGGAGGGAAGGGGGGGGACTGGGGGGAAAGTGCCAGGGTTTCTGAATACGGAGCTGGGTTTCACACCCCTCCGGTGCTCTGCTCCTCTCTGGCTCAGGGGCAGGTGGTGGAGGGGCTGGGGGCAGGAGGGGGGCGGGAGCCCACCGGACCCCCACCCGACACCACCTTCCTGCAAGAGACCCAAGAGCCGCTGCTCCAGAGCGTCGGTACGGTTTTCCACACAGTTTTCATCCAGGCCTGTTTGGGGAAGATTAGCATTGGCACCATGTCAAAGATGAGTTTAATCTCATTACGAACGTTCATTTGCTCATGCTCCATGACAGTTTTCCTTGGAGTCTCGGTGCGGCTGTGGCCACAGCAGGCCAGAGCCCGGCTATTTCCCTGCGGTACTTCTGGCTCCAAATGCATGGAAACAACTGTGGGGGGAAAGTCTACCGTTCAGCAAGTTTATGGGCAATGCAATTTATTTTATGATCAAATTACACCAGGGTAATGCTGCCTTTTGCATCAGACAATTCAGTTCTAGTAATTGCTACCCTGGGGGTCTCTTCTCTTCTCTGTATACCCAGCCCATTTATAACACTAATGGTAGCAATGTGTGAGCAGAGGGAGGATAATAGACCTTAAATAGCAGCAACATCTTGCTGGAGGAAAGAGAGAGCTTTGTCTTTGTATTTCCAGGACTTGTTGAGCCTCATGAGGTGCGTGCCTCTCTCAGCGAGCTGTGAAACAATGCAAAAAGTTGGTGCCCTGTGAACTGATGAGATCAGACTGCTTTCGCAGTGTGCCTCCTCAAAGTCTCCTGCCTCAAGATGTGCTCCGTTTCCACGCACAAACGCTTCGCACCTGCATTAGCCTGGGCGCAGACTGGTACGTGCATGCATGTGCATACATCCACCGACCAAAGAGACAAGTCTGCATGCGTATAGGTTGCAAAGAACTGAGGAAAAGCGGCAAAGAACTAGAAAAAACCCCAGTCTTTCGCTTGTGAAACGTAGCCAGCTGATTTCCCAAATGCACTAGGTAGGAAAGGTTAAAGCACTCTGCCAGGTAAAAATTCTGAATATTTCCAAAATACAGAAAGGCAGACACCCCAAGCAGAATGTAATTACATGGAATAATCTCTTTGGTTGCCCGTGATAAGCAATAAGGCTACTGTAAGTCCCTCAGATGTCTGAACTTGTTCTATTTTTATGACAATTATGAAATTGGAAGTGAAAATTCTTAATTCTTTCACAGTTTTTGCTGCCTGTTTCCCAGCTGGCCCTCGTTCCCTGTGATCTCTGCCGCACCGTCCCTTATGATGTTAACCGGGCTCCGCAGGACGGATGGAGGCAGAAAGTGCAGAGCAGGAGGGCGTCTCGGAGGCACGAACAGCCCCGCCGGGAGGTCTCCACGTGCTCCTTTGTACCATCCCTCCCCTCCTGCCTTTTACTCGCTCTTGTATTGGCAACCAACTCATAATATGATTTTGCCCCCTGTAACAAATGACTCTGGACTATGATTCATAGAATCATAGAATCGTTATGGTTGGAAGAGACCTCAAAGATCATCAGGTCCAAACAAGGTAAGGCCTTGGATTGCCTCTTTTTTGGTATATTTAACAAAATCTTTGTGTATGAAATCAAGCTCCCCTCTCAAGCAGCAGAACAAGTTGAATGCGGCTCAGCGTTTCTTTTCACCTTACAGATACAAAGAGCTGAAATGTCACAGAAAAATGTTGTTAAGAATGAAAATCTTTTCACAGCCTTCCTTGACTTTTTTAAAAAAGGTGAAAATAAGTGTGGGATTTGAGTGTGGTATTGCTAAAAATTGGATGCTTGTAATTAATGGAAAGGAACACAAAAGTAGCTCCAACTTGAAAATCCATATAAGCTTTCATTATAACAAGGTCTCTAAGTCTCAAACTCCATTTAGATTTATAATTCTCAAGTCAGCTGTGATGTATCAAAACAGGGGCTAAATTCGGCCAAACTGGTGAACCCGAATAAACAAGTCTGGGGAGCAAGGACAGGCGTTACGGTCTGTGTGCGTTCAGCTGCATCCCCCAGCCGGGGCTCACAGCCCCTGTCCGAG
>NW_009628825.1:3005-5187 GCF_000690535.1 Cariama cristata
GCACAAACCAGCCGCTGACCAGCGGCATTGGGTTCGGCCATTAACAGCACCTGCTCTTGTTCCGAGATCTTTGCAAAATCCTTGTCCGTCCGCTCTGCTGATGCCATTTACCACCCTCACGGCTGTACCTGGGCCGTCAGCAGGGACGGCTCGTGGTGCGGCTCCTGGCGACGCGGTCTGGTCTGCGCCCGGCAGCGACAGCCCGGCCACGCAAGCAGCGGGCGCAGGAAAGGTGCCGAGAGTCACCGCGCACCGGGGGAGAGCACAGGTCACTGCTGCAAAGGTTTTCTGCTGTGGCAGCATGGCGACAGTTTTAGCGTCTAATTAATACCGTCCTCGGGAGAACAGGACTGAGCTGAATGCCAAGGTCGCTGGCCACGGAGAGAGGATGAATAAGAGCTGTCAAATTCAAGTAATCAAGGAGAACAGAAATGAAAACCGTGCTGGGTGGAGGGAGTCAGCGATAGCTTGGCTCGAACCGCATTTAACTCCCCAGAATGAGATACTCAAATCCCAACACCGGGAATAGCAAACGTCTGCTCCCCTCGAAGGTGCCACCCCTCGCTCTGAGCTGCAGCCGCAGCCCTGGCAGCGCAGACCCCCGGGGCTGGGGTTTGGGGTTGGAGGTGCAGGTCTGAGCGGTAGGAATTTCTGCTGCCGAGTAGCGTGTTCAGCCATAACTGAACCCCTCTGCTCTTTCCTTTCCACGTCCCTGAAATGAAGACGGCATTTGCCTTCCTCCGAGGTGGTCTGCGAGCTCTGCAGTTAACGCCCAGGGAGCTCGGCCAGGCGAAGGTCAAAGCCTCAGCGGCACCGCCACGTTCAGCGCAGACTGATGCCGGCCGGGAGGGAGCAGGAGCACGATCTGTCCAGGCTGACGCCTGTCAATGGGAAAGAATCTGAACAAATGACACGGCATAATGTATTTTGAAATAATGTCCTCTATTTTAGGGAAAGTCACACTGCAAGCTATGTTGGAAGCAAGTCTTGATCTATTTTAATTGTTTTGCTTGGGGTTTAAAAAGGACAAGAATTTCTTGGGGGGGAAACGCAACAGCAAACTTTCAACCAGCTGTATAATTTCCTATAAATATTCCACAGCCCCTGGGATCCCAACACCCTCGCTGAACACATGGTGTCGAGCACTGCGGATCATCTTCTCAGTGTGATGAGGCTAGAAAAGTGGTTAAAGGAGTCCTGGAGGACACCTGGACGATTGCAAAGACGAAACCCAGCCCCTCCACGCTGGCGCTGGGCTCCTGACACTGGGCTAAAGCAGCCTTTTAACCCTAAGTCAGATGGATTCTGAGAAGAAGAAATTATTGACTAATTTTTGCCAAGTGCCTCTGCCCCCACCCTTGGAAAGAGGCAGGCGAGCGGCGGCAGGAGACCCGAAGGTGTTTCTCCCAGCCTCTGCCTCATCACATCGTCACATTTCACTTGCTCCAGCTGACTCCTGGTACGGACCCCCTGTGCTCAGTGGGGTCCTCCCTGCCTGCCCCTCTCCCCCATCCCTAACTGGCATCATTTCACTCTTCCTTTTACGCATTCTTTCATCTGGGCTGCCTTCCAACCCTTTTTTGCTTTGATCTGGCCCATTAATGTCAATAAGCTATTTTTGGAAGCACCATTCCAGATGCCTTCAGATCTCTTCCGCCGGCTCTGCTGGCGTCTGCAGCGCAGAGCACATGTGGCCGCGGCCAGAAGGGTTTTGAATGAAACGGAGAAAGCAGCGAGTGCCCCGCACGGCGCCCGGCTCCCGGGGATGGCACCAGTGGGGTTGCAGGCACGTAAGTTAATCCGAGCCTGCTGCACACCCTTACCCTGCAACGTGACAGAAACCTGCTGCTGGCCACGGAGAGCCTCGTCGCAATTTATTGATTTACTTTTAATACTTCATTCCTCAGCAATAATATAAATCAGCAAGAGAAAAAGAGGAATAGGAAAGAGCTTCCAGCAGTGCTGAATGGACTCTCGGTGCTTACGTGCTCCAACCTTGGTTTTACCCAGCAAGGTTACAGCTTGGAGGAGTTACGCTGATATCTCATAGCTCATATTTTTTCCCCTTATTCTTAAAATAGCTTGAAGCGGTTAAGACATTTCTATAATATCCCTGGGTGAGCTCCTGGGACGCACTGAATCACTTCAGTTCCTGAGGAAAGCGAAGACCAGCAGTTCTGCT
>NW_009628826.1:0-2806 GCF_000690535.1 Cariama cristata
CCCCACTGCCCCCCAACGCAGCGGGGGGCCCGGACAACACCAACGGGGTGCAGATGCTGCGGACAATCGGCGTGGGGAAGTACGAGTTCACAGACCCCTGGCACCCCAAAGGTAAGGCGAGCTGGCTCGGCCCCGCGGGGTGCGCAGGCAGGGGCGGGGGGCGGGGCCAAGGATGGCAGCAGACCCCTGGGCCACCCCACCGCTCTCTTCACGCCTGCTGGCCCGTCTCTGGCGTCTGTCTCCGTGCTTTTGTTTAGTGCATAGCTTTTATGAATTAGTTAATGATGACAAAAAACAGTGCATTAGAAAGAGGGTGGACAAGCTGTGGGTGTATTTTGTGGTGAAAAATAGCTTTCGGGCCCGTCAGATATGCTGGTGCTCCCGATGGTAAAGCAACCAGCATCCCGTGCCTCTCCCTTTAAAACACTTACCCATGCTTCCATCCAGCCACTTTCCTTCTGGCTTCAGTTGTGCATTAGTCACAACACTAATCTTCTTCTTCAACCGTTGTCTTCTCCCCCCTCTAGTAGGAGCCCAACCCAAATGCCGGTAAACCTGCTGACTGAGGCTGAACAACCCAAAATGTTCAGCGTTAAGGGGAAAACTTGTCATTAACAGCTTCATTGGGCTCGAATGTTGTAAAACACCCTGAATAGCCATGAGCATTCCTGAGAGGTTGACCTTTTCTGATAAGTAGTTTGTAAATGACCCACACCGTTGGGTCACATTGGAGTGTTATTTCCGAGTGTCTTTCTTATCCTAGACACTTCAAAAATACCTACGCTCTGTGTACTTAGTTTCTAATTTCATTTCCAGAGTTTTCCCTGCCTTCCTTAAAATCATGACTGTGCCACATGTGCAGGTAAATGTAGCTTACAAAAATATAAATGCAGACCTATCAGCAAAATCAATTAAATTGATTTTAAAAAAAAACACTGCCTTCATTAAGTCTGTGATATTTTATGTATACATTTGTATTCAGGCACAATCCATGTATAAATTATTTACTTGCCACAAGCTATTAAGTTCTATTGTGTAGCTCTGTATTAAAGGCAAGGAATCTCTATTAAAAATGATTAGTCCAATAACTCTTCCTCCTCATTACGTAGATTGTACTTTGGTATGTGGAAATCCTTACCAAATGTCTCTTGAAAAGGAGTTCAGGCACAAGCTCAGCAGTACTTTTCTAAAGCTAAATATCTGGACTGCTTTTAACTTTTCAACTCCAAACCCCAAATATGATGAGGACATTTGCTGGATGGTGAGCTTCTGAATTTTTCTTCACAATCTAGATGGGTTTCAAGTGATACCAGCCCCATCAGGTAGCCAAAAATTGACCCAACAATTGCTTTATATGAGTTTTGTTAATTCTTTCCCTTTAAAAAAAAATCAAAATCCACAAAAGCAATTTGTCAGGTCAGGTTTATAAGATACAAACCCTTGATTTTGTAGAAGAAGAAAGGGGAGAGATTTATACTCCAGTCCTGGTAGACTGAGCTGTAGTGGTTCTGCTGGATGTCTCTTTTCTCCATGGAAACTATTTGCCTTCTAAAAGGCATCATCTCCACTTTTCATAGCCACCTATCCCAATTTACTGCACTGGATACTCAGATACATGATCAAATTAACACAATTTAAAGGATTACTCGGTGTCATTGGAGACATGTGCAAATACACAATACAAGGGAAAACACATAAGCTTAAACCACTTTCACTGTGGTAATTTGATCACATATCTGAGTCCTAGTGACACTAACCTAGTGAGACAAATGAGCACGTCAATGACTGCACACTTGAGGTTAGACATACTCTTAAATGCCTTGCATACTTAGGGCCAGCAGCATCAGCTGTTATTTACTCTTCCTTCATCAATTAACCTTCAGCGTATCTCTGGCTAGCAGATGAAGTCAACTTCAAATCAGAGCCTAAGTAAACAGATCGTGAAATATTTAATCACTCTTTTAATATTTGATATGCAAAATCTTAGTTAGCAATCCTGCTTAAACTACTGTAAACCCTAGTCTAGTCTAATTGTCCAAACGCCACTGAGTGAAGGCAGCCGAGGAGGCATTCATTAAGCTGAGGAGGAGAGTTCCTCATTAGAGTATGCCAGCCATACTAGACCTAGCTCTGGTCTGGCATTTGGAAACCTTTGTACCTAGGAGAGGATCATAAGAAGAATATTAAACCAAGCAGTGTTTCTAATCCGTGACAACTACTGACACATTAGCCAGAGTCTACCTTATAAACAGCAAGCTAGACAACTGTTTTCCCAGGGATTAGCTACCTTCTCTATGACCATCAGCTATTGAGTTACTCCTATTCCTGTAATGGTTAGAAACAAACAAATGTAAGATAACAAAGCATGCATGTACAAATGTCTTATAAGCAGGACCTATTTTATAGAGAAAAAGTAATCTCTTCCTCCATGTCCAATCTTAGAATCATAGAATCATTTAGGTTAGAAAAGACCTTTAAAATCATCAAGTCCAACCATTAACCTAGCAGTGCCAAGCCCACCACTAAACCATGTCCCTAAGCACCACATCTGCATGTCTTTTAAATACCTCCAGGGATGGTGACTCGACCACTTCCCTGGACAGCCTGTTCCAATGCTTGACAACCCTTTTGGTGAAGAAATTTTTCCTAATACCTTATCTAAGCCTCCCCTGGTGCAACTTGAGGCCATTTCCTTTTGTCCTGTCACTTGTTACTTGGGAGAAGAGACTGACCCCCACTTCGCTACAGCCTCCTTTCAGGCAGCTGTGGAGAGTGACCAGGTCTCCCCTCAGCCTTCTTTTCTCCA
>NW_009628827.1:0-1381 GCF_000690535.1 Cariama cristata
TCGCTGCCGTGCTGCGGCAGCCCCGACGCGGCCACGGGCTGCGATGCCGCACAGGTTACTGCCAGGTGACCAGCCAGGAAGCAGGAAAACAGCTCAAAATCCAACTCAAATTCCATGAAAACCCCGAATCGCACTTAATTTCAGGCTGAACCTGGGCGCGCAGCCAGCGCAATGGCACATGGTTCTCATCTGCCTCTCCAAGGACCCGTCATCTTTAACACAGTTGTACAAACAACAGCACCTGAGTGTCACAAATGCAATTAGCAATCGCTGCCTACATTTACTGCACAAATGACGGCTCGTATTTTCCCTCGCAGGCCGTACCTCACACACATATGCCACAGGGCACCGCCTGAAGCCGCGTCAATGGTTCCATCCCTGCGCCGTCTGGTTGCTGCATCACAACGCGTCTCATATAGAACCGGGGAACTGTAAGAAACCACTGCTGAAGTGCAGGGGAGTTTCTCAGAGTATCCGACACACCATGTTCGCTCAGGAAAAGGCATTACTAGAGTTTTCTTTTAAGTTTACCTGATAGCCTAGATGAATCATAGTGCTATGAAAGGTTTTCTATGATTACCTTCGGAGTTTCTCAAAGCATCCCAAACAATGCAAAAACGTATACGTTCTGCTGCTCAGTGGCTGCTGAAGACCATGGATGGCTGACATACTATTTACTGAAAAGATCTTTGAGGTTATTTATGGGTGACTCGATTGTTGTCCTTTACACAAAACAGAGCTTCAGGCACAGTTAAATGTAATTAGTGACGTTTAGTCTATGTTCACTTATATATTGCATGCACATGCCCATCTTTGAACATCTCAAAAAAATGAAAGCCCCAAAACTGTGAAATATTAAATGGCATGTATAGCGTGTTTTCCAGAGAGTCATTTGTCAACAAATTCTTCTGATCTGACAGGCCACAAAGTGACAAGATACATTGGCATAACAGGAAAATGGGACTTGTCAAGGAGAGAGTGATGCCTTCGTAGGATTATTTTAATAAGTTGTGACAGTTTATGAATGTCAACACACAAAAACTTGAAGTTCAAGACCACAAAGTGTGTATGTTAGTAAAAGAGGTTAGTTTTGCATAAAAACTGTCCTACTGAACTGTTGCTAGTTTCTAATTTAGATAATAATCAGGAAAATGGCAAGACTTATATAGCCCATTCTGCAACCTTTAAGCTAAGTTTTAGCACATCTCTTGACTACTGTGCAGCACACGGCAAGATTTTTGTGCACCAGCACCCACACAACTACGACATGGATGAGTCACCGCACTGTGCAGCTTGTTACTTCGTTCTTGTACAGCCTAAAACTCTAAACCCCCAGACATTTACCAGTTCTTACTTCAGCAAGGTTTTTGACACTGTCTCC
>NW_009628828.1:0-7703 GCF_000690535.1 Cariama cristata
CCACACCACACAGCTCGGTGTTGTCGGCATACAAAAAAAAACCCCAAAACCCCCAAAAAAGACGTAGATGTTGATGCCAAGTTGTGATGCATTATGCCAGCCAGTCCCCAGGTGTCTGTTGCCAGTAACTTCCTTGTGTGCTAGGTGGGACTTGGTGGTTCGCTGCTACTTAGGAGTTCATGGAAGGAGATTTTCCTTTCTCAGCTAGCGCGCTGTTGCCATACATATGGATACACGTTTCCACCTGAAAGTATAAAAAGGTTGGCCAGCGTTCAGCCATTTTCAGATGCTCTTCTTACTTTCTTCCCTCTGTCCCATGGATATTCCAACTGACTCTGTGTTTCCTTTCCACAAATGCACTGTAAGTGTGCAGATTTGACCATGTCAAAGTAACTGGTGTTTTTAATTATAAGCATATTTTGTATAGAAAAATCAAAGACTCAGAAAAATCTTAGTTCAATCCACAGTTAATTGGCTTTCCCATCTACTTGTCTTGCTTAACTGAAACTGAAGAGACTAAAATTAGCAAAATTTGTGGCTACATCTTTCCATCAGTTGTTTGCCACCTGTTTAGTATTGTAGGTTCTATCTGCATCCGATTGTATGCATTCGTATCTTACCTACTCTACCATGCTTAGTTTCTAATTCACTATTAACATTACCCAAATTTAAACTAGATGTCATTAAAAAGATATTTTTTCTGTCTGATGCTGCTATTGGAATAGTGAACCTTAGTTCCTAAAATTCAGCCCCTTGGTATCTTTGCTTAGTTCCTAAAATTCAGTCCCTTCGTATCTTCGCTCAATTTTAGTCCTAACTGGGTGGAGAACTTCATGAACCCAGCGAAACACCTCCTACAATTGCTTCATGTGTTCAGCAATCAAATAGTGCCTCTAGTCTACCTGGTCTGTGATGTTCTGCAAGTGCAGGCATCCTAGAAGATTAAAATTACTCTCATCAGTTACTGTCAACAGAGCCAGCCATGTTTTCTTATTAATCCATTACGCTGGAATGAGAATGTCTGTCTTAACTGCCACTGCCCCACTACCGTCGGCTTGCTGCTTCCCTTCCGGGCTGTCACATTTCTTACTCGGATGACTGTGCAAAACTTGTTTTTTACAAGTCCTTGTGGGTGTTTTTGTAACATTTTCTGTTATCATAGGCCTTCATTTGAATGGGTTGAGACTTGTGATTTGTTTCTCTTCCTCAGGACAGCAACCGCTGTTCTACCTACCTTTTTCCATTTGCTCTGAACTGCGTTTGTCATCATTTCATCACACCATTATTACAGTAGTTTTTCTCAGCATATTTTCGTCTAACAACCTGCTATATTCAAAAAAGAAAATCAACAAACCGCCTTGGTGCAGTCTTACTGTCATATAGTTTTCCTTTGCACCTGGATAGTATAGTAACATATGGCTGTACTTTTCCAGCTTATTGATAGGGCTTTTTCCTCCCATTTCGTTGGCATGCGTGGAAATGTATGAAACTCTTCTAGTTTGGTTTGTGTGTTAGGAAGCTGCAGTCATTTCACAAACCACTTTTAGTGTTTAATGAAGTATTGGTTGAAAACAACTACCAAAGACTGCTTTCCAAAGAAATCCACTTCTATTCTGTAACAGCAGTAATTTTCTGTGGGATGAAGACGAACGAACTCATTTTCAATGTGATAAGTGAGGTTTCAGCTGGTGGGAATGTATGGTTGATTTTCAGTGTGCTGTTTTACCTGGTTATATGCTTTATATCCTGACCCTCATGGGCAAAATAAGTGGGAGCTCCCATCTTTCAATTAAGACCTTTTTTTCATAAAAAATTTTCAATGCTGAAATTTTCTATTCTCATTCTACCTGTGAGTGCCCTTAACTGTTGTTTTGAGACCATCCTGTTAGCTACTTGACTGGGCCATGTGGCAGCTTTTCTAATTCAGTTCTTTTCACCTCTTACAGGAAGCAGCAAACATGCTACGTCTTATGCAGAACAGGCTGAAGGAAGAGGAACAGCATCTGCTTATGAGTGGAAGTAAGTGGGATTTCTTCACTGCTTGTATTAGCAGAGAAATTGTTAAGTACTGCCTACTTCATGTGTAAGTATCCACTTACAAGCATAAGCGGAGGGGACATGGGATAGATGACAGTCAACAGGCTATACTAGAAAAAATGGAATGATGAGAACTTTAAAAGGGCAACAGTGAAATAGGGAGCCTAACCTCCATGAAACGCTCCTCTGCCTTATAAATTTTACCTGCAGTGCTGGGGGAGGAAAACAGGCATCCGCTAAACATGCTGTGCAATTGAAGTGAGCAAGATTTTAGGCTTCATTTTACTATTATCAAAGCCTATATGGGCTTGCTGTGGGCACAGCACTTGTCCCAGCACGATGGGATTGCTAATGAAAGGTTGCTTTGTGAACAGGCTTAGTTAGATGATAGCAAAATGCTTGCCTGTAGGTGAGTAGTCTCATTGGTTTGTGGGACTGCTTGGCTGCCTCGTGTTACAACACGTGCTGGTGTGCCTTGCAAAACCTGAGTGTAATTTCTGTCCTCAGCAGTTAGCTCCTGCCACATTGCATAGCATGGAGTTTGGTTATGTCTTCGGACCAATTCTTTGTGATACGTCTATCAGATCATAACTTTCACAGATGGAAAACCCTCAGCTTGAAATCCTCTTTAATATCACTAATATTCAAAGTGGGATCCACATTTGCCTGCTTGCATTTGCTTGATTTTAGTGTACCTGCAAAATGTGTATGCAATTAAAATTTGAGGATTTTTTGGTTTTTTCTAAACTTACTCTTAATTAATTAGAATTCTAGCTGAGGATCGGGAGGGAATAGTAACCTCTTGAGATTTTGTGGAAAGCCAACCAACCAGGTTTTGCTCCTTTTGAGCCAAGTGTCAGCAAGAACTTCCTCATTAATTACCCCTGTGAATTTAGTACTGCAATATATGCATTTTTATGTGGTAGTGGGAGAAAACAGAAGGAAAGTTAATTCTCAGGATCAGAGGGAGTGTTCATGGAAGCTGAAATTGAGTAAAGACATAAAAAAGCTGGCGGTTCAGTTTGTTTGCTGGCAGAGATTTTCAGAGCAAGCTCATGAAAGAGGAAATTCACTCATTTCTGCCCATCTTTGATCTCATCTTCTTATGTCAATGCAGTCAAAAGTGAAGCAGTTTTAGCTGAAATGTAGGATTTGTAATATAAATTAGGAGAATGTGGAATTGTTTCAAGGATTTACTTGAGTGAAAAACTCCAGATCCTGCTATCTGACAGTTTCCAGGGTAAATAAGTTCAAGGGGAGATGAACTCCTATTATCGGTAATTAGCAGTGTGAAGTATAACATGAAAATTTGCTGACCTGCTTTCTCCTTGTCTGTGGATTTTCACTTGGAAAACTATTCTGTCATTTTGCATCTCTGAAATAATATGAACCTTGCCTTTTAGTGAGTGATTTAGCTGCCACCTAAGAACACATGATTATGACTTTTAATGACCTAAAAATATTACCATAATACATCTTTATTAAGTACTTAATTGTCATAATTAGTATTTATTCTAGTGATAAGAGCACCAGGATCCTGGTTTTCAGTGCTGGCTCATTTATTGACTGTCCCATAACCTTGGAAAATCAAGTTATCTTTGTCAGCTCCAGTCTGCCTTTATCTGCACACAATGTGGAAGTCTGCAGAGTTGCAGAGATGTAACTGAGACAATAAATTTGGCTCTTGGAGGCTGTTTCCCCAGCCACAAGCGTGGAGTACAGCTTCATTACTACATGCTGTAAGGTTAATTTATTGAATGTTGTAAAGCTCTGTGAGACCATGGTTTGCCTAACATATAATGATCAGGTACCAGGCTGTGCTTTCGCCTTAGACCAGACCCCCCTCTCCTCCTTTAGGATTAACTAATCATTAGTTAAATGATGCCCTTTATACAATTCAAAACCAAGAGATTTGCTTCGGTAAGAGAATGCAGAGGTTGGACTCCTAAATGGCATAATGGATATGTTTACAGAACGGTTACCTTAATCCCAGGATCCTACTCACAAGAAAAATACATTTTTTGCGCAAGAGGAAACAAAGAAACAGTAGCAGAATTGGTGCAGCAACACTGAACAGCTTTGCCTGCCCCAACCCCCCTCCCAAAGGTTAATAGTGAAATTCAGAGTGGAAATAGGAAGCGTGATAAGGGATGGAGTTTCTGCCGCAGAGGATTCCCAAGAGCCCTACAACCTTGGTCTGGTGGTTAGTGATTTTGTCAACAAGTACCATGAGCATTGTGTGGATTGTGGGGAAATGGTGTAAAGTGCTACAGGCACGCGCACTTAAACCCATGTTTGGAGATTCTGTGCCCTGTTAATGAGACAGAGACAACGGAGATTAAGGAAGGGCTTTTCTTCACCATCAGAAACATCTTTCTGAAGTAGGTTTGGGGAGGAAAAAATACTTCCTTTTGCCACTTGCATTTTTGAGTAATACTCCCCACACAAAGCAAAGTGCTTTTATCCTAAGTTTTCTTCCATCTTCAGTTTGTCATAAAATTTAGGACTTCGTTGTCTGGGCCTTCAACCCAACAAATACGTTGAACCTGCTCGCAGGACTGTTAAAGTAGACCTTGCTCTGGTTTGGTCTTGCTTATGCAAGGGAACAAGGGGATTAACTTCTTCCCCTTGCAGCTCCGCTCAGTGCCAGGTGGGCAGGGTGGCCTGAGGTCTCCCAGTATCCTAAGATTTCCTGGCTGAATCTTGAAGATCCGAGGTGGTGGAGTGAGCTTCACTTGAACAAATTCATTGCCCCCTGCAAGTAAAAGGGAAGGTTCTCTAACTCTCATTACACTTTGCCCCTGAGAGCTGCAAAACACTTAATGAGGCTCTTCTAACAGCATAGGCTGGCATCTGGTGATAAATTTGTTACCATTAACTGATAAAAGTCAGCATCCATTCTGCCCCTGTAAGCACTCTTACCTTTGCGTCCCTTTGTAATTGATGCAGTTCTCTTATTATCTGGATCCTTTGACCTTATCTCCTGCTAATTTGGTAAGAAGGGTTGCAAATTAACAGTTCATTTCTCTGCAGCAGAAGTTGTAGGAATTCTGGACAGCTCTCAGTTGAGTTTCAGACTAAACTAATACCAGAGAAACCTAAATCATATCTCTCGTAAAGAAAAGCTGTGGAATGTAGGTTGAATTGTGCAAGTCTGCGTTAAGAATATAGAAAGCCTGTGGATATGTCATGGTACTCGCAGGAATTTGGCAAAGATGTTTAGTACATTTCAGAAACAGCCTGGTTCTTTTTTTCTTTTGCTAGCATACATTGCAAATCATCTTTTATTTCTGACAGAGCATCGCTATAAAACCACTGCACTAAAAAAAAAAGAAAAGCTAACACTTAAGTTATATGAAAAACCGTTCTGAAATTACGTGAAGATGTTGAACTCTAGATACAGATCAGGCTTTGAGTATTATTTGCATGATGAAAATATATGCAATTAAGTGTTTGCAGCTGTACAGAAATGTTTTTTGTGATGAGCAGTAAGTAAATTGCTGTTATTTTTGTAATCTTTATTTCGCATAAGATGCTGTTAGAGAAGCCAGTGTACGATGTGGTGTTTTTCACACAGCGTGCTGCCCTTGTGCCACATCCAAGGCTGGTGCAAAGTGACAAATGCCAATTGACTGAAACTCGGGGTCTGTTTTCCTTGTGGTTAATGGCACAGTGGCTCTTAAAACATTATATGAGACACTGCTTGGATGAGCATTGTGAAGGCTGTTGATAGAACTCTTGTCAGGTGTAGATAATGTCAAGAGTTGCTCTGATAATGGTTTGGTGTGAGAGGAGAGGGCTAGGAAGGTCACTGACCACAGCAGAAATTCAAGATGTTTTTTCTGGTTCATCCAAGGTTGAAAAAAAACATGTTTGCTGAGCAAAAGGTAAGAAGTGGAAATGTTTCTAGACTGAAATACATTTTTTCAGACTAATTACACTTACAGATCTTTCTTTCTCGCTTTTTACACACTTTCACATGCATTTTCTCGCTTTCTTTTTAAGATTTTTTTGTCCATTTAAAAGCAGACTGCATAAACTACAGTTACAAAGAAGTAAAATATTTTGTTTTGAAAATATAAATATAAACCCTTTGAATTTTTCCAAATATTTCCTGTATTTCTTTTGGGTAACACTATGCCTGGGATTTGATTTCAGTTTGCAAACGTATTTGCCGTAAAATTGCATTTTTCGTTGACTGTACCACTTTCTGGCATGCTGCTTCAGTCAGCCCACCCTGCATACTCTTGCTTGGTCTGTAGAATGAATAAACATCCATGTGACACAGCATTTTGAAATTTGCACTACTTCAATATTGTTCGGCAATAGCAACAGGATTAACTGAGGCTCCTGGAGAGCTTCCATTCTGCTCCATACACAACCGAAGTGTTTCCTTGGCCAGTTCTACTTGCCGAGCTAACTCTTTCTTTTCTGACAGGCAAGCCAAACGTGCTTAGCTCTATCATTTTGCCCAGTTAAACAGAGCAAATAGATGTTGTGCTTTGGATAGCAAATTGCATGACGCTATTATAGTTTGGTGATGCACTGAATCTCTTATACCCTTTCTACTCCAGAATTAATGCTTTAAAATCCGATAGCAGATAAACAAAAAGCCCCAATGCAAGAATTGCAGCTTTTAAAGTGTAGCAGTGAGTCGCTGGGTAATTCCCATGAGGGCGGGATGCCTGGATGATATTGCTAATGCTGAGCGCTGTCACCAGCAGGATGCTCAGACCATCCATCTTCTTGTAACAGACACTTGGAACTTGTCCACAATAGTCTTGTGTTTTGCTTGTTAAATAATAGCAAAGTCATGTTCTAATTTAATAGTCCTTTGATGGATTCTTGGCTTTTAAGATCATTAGAAATAGTTATGGTCACCAAATATGACCTCTCTATTAAAGGGGCCAAAAAAATAACTTATCTACTTATTCATGTGCCAAGACTGCAAATCCCAGTTTAAATGGAGCTTGTCGTTGAGAGCTATTTTT
Source organism: Cariama cristata (assembly GCF_000690535.1). NCBI lineage: Eukaryota > Metazoa > Chordata > Aves > Cariamiformes > Cariamidae > Cariama > Cariama cristata. The sequence continues at coordinate 7,029 of NW_009628828.1, forward strand.
AATTATTTCAAGTGACAGAGACCTATTGCTTCCCTGGGCAGTAGTTAATCATCCTTACTATTAAAAATGTGAGTTTGGATACTGTAGCAACAGACCATTTTTAAATGACCAAGCGAGGTAAGAAAGTGCACTTAAACCTATCTATGCCACCTACCAGTTGGCGTTTGTTGGTATGTTATTGCCCAGTTTTAGTATACGCAGGGTTGAACATCCAGGCTTTCTGCTGAAGTTAGCAGGAGCCACAAGTATCTGGACCTCGATCAGTAGCTCTCAGTACCAGGATGAATTTTTCTTAGAGATCGGACGAAGGACCTCAGTTTTTTGCTAAGGACAAAGGATGTTCCCTACTGAAATTAATATATCAAAGCATTTCTTTCTGTTCAAATTGCAGAGCTTGAATATATAAGTCTTCAGGCTGATATACATACAGCCTGATGCTCTTGAGTTTGGTAAGATGAGAGTTTGGATTTGGTAGAACCGAGGCTTTCAAGTGGGCACTGAACTTCACTCTCCCTTCGGTCACATCAAAATCCCAATCCACCCTCCTTTTTTTTTTTTCCTGTTCTAAAATTTCGTGCTATTTATTAAATGGATTTTATTTTGGATCAAGCAGCTGTCAGTTGCCCACTTGATTTTTCTTATGATGTTTTTTCACCAAAATCAACATCCTGCTGA